>NC_092063.1:27175250-27475250 GCF_039877785.1 Chaetodon trifascialis
CCAGCAATCCATCCATTTCCTGTCATCTTCCTTCCACAGCAGTACACAGAGTGTAGTTTCAGTGCAATTTCACTCTTTGAGTCACTCACAATAGATAGATTACTGCAACACATACATGTAATCTATACAATCAACAACATTGGGTAACACCTTAAAGTTAAGTCAATCTTGGAGCAGTCCATCTCTGTACAATCTTTGGGATGAAATCTGCCTCAATTTTAAGCACACGGGCAAGCCATTGCAGTGGTCCCTGTCGAACAAGCACAAGTTGCCTACCTTTGTCCCCTCCAGATTTCCCCATGAGGATCCAACTAGATATTCAAGTGTCACATTCCTTTGATAGAAAAAGGGGGTTTGAGCAACATCATGAGCTTTCTGTTGTTGTCTTTGAGGCTGCTATGTCCACAACAATTGTTCAAAGCAACAACTGCTGTGTTGTGAGGGCCCAGTGTATTGTCCTCTATAAAACACAACTAAGAGGCTTCAGCTCTCTGAGGTTGTACTCTTGTTAAAAATGCTAACTTCCATATGCTAACAATACATGGCAAATAAATTAGGTAGTTCACAGGCTTAGATACTATAGCTTTATTGTGAAAAAGATTTTCATTCAGTTCTTGGCAGTGTCATTGTGTGTTTGCATTTCATTTTCCATTACATTGAAACAAACAAATAAGGCCAATGTGTTTCAGTCATCATTCAACTTAATCATTAAAAGAATGCTAGCCCTGTAGGATTTGACCATAGGCCATATTTTTTTTAAACTGACTGGATTCAGTAATGACGTCAATTATAACTTTTACTGTATATAATAAGGTTTTAGGTGACATGCATTTTGGATTTTAGATCTGGTACCAATGTTTCAGGATGTGTATATGGCAGGAAAAAACACTTGAGAGACAAGCTCATAAAATTCCTTCTCAGCCAGGGAGCCAAAGCCTCTCAAAATTCTTTCCTTGGACCGAGACCATTGACTGCACTTGAGAGCTGCTTGGTCATGAAGAAAACCCCAGTGTGCGATTTACGTCCCCTGGAAGTGCTACTCTAAGTGCATTTATTCATATGCTGTACATTCTTTTAGTTTACTTGAATCTTTACATTTTATGCTTCTTCAAACTTCATCTCTATTGTATGTATATCAGAGTGAAATATTGCACTATTTTAAAAGCAAAAATATACGATATATTTATTTCACAGTGAGTGCATTGATCCCTGTTGGGTTATGAGCAATGGGACTGTAGTAGGATGGTGATGATGAGGACAAAGAATAATAGAACAGAATTTGCTTACAGTACAGTAGATAAGCATGTGTGGGGGTGGCATGAGTAACTAAATTCACACTTCCTGACTTGCTAATGAAACTATATTAATTGAATAAATGGAAAATGTTGTTTTGATCGTCATCTCAGTGGTCCATGAAATGAGTGACCGTATGTGTGTGTGAGTAAATCTGTGCAGCTGCCCTCGCACACATTTGCTTCTGTGCGACCTCTTCTGGATGTGTGTGCGTGAGTGTGTGTATATGTTCAGCAATGTGTGCCACTACAGAGTGACAGTGTGCCCCGTAAGCACATTTCCAACAGGCTAATTAAAGCTCCTCCGGAATAAGGCCAGGCTTATTAACATCTCAACACAGCCACTAAAGCCTGCTCATAACCCAACAAGGATCAATGCTCTTCATTAGGGCTGGACCCAATACTGCCATCCTGCCAAGCCAACCCAGCCACCCAAATGAAGACTATAGGGGAAATGCAGAGCTGGTGAAAAATGCAAAAAGTGAGGAGAGAGGGGGGGAACTGGTAGTAGTATGTATGTGTTTATCTGTGGCTGTGTCACCCTGTCATTTCATAGTTTCCTGGAGAGGAAATGGTCCTTACATATTAATGCGAGGAGATGCAGTGATGGCACTAATGATGTACTGGATATATTGCTTTGAATTGACCGTATACTGCAGTTTTCAGTCCACTGATCACACAGTCTCAGAATCACAGTGTCTTGTTGGCCATTTTTATAAACTCTATTTTTGCTTATGCTTATCTTACATGCTGTGATGTGCAATTTAGCATCACTACATAGCCCCATCTTTGGTAAATAGACAACAATGATTTGGTGCATAGCATATGAGTTTAAAAGATAAGGCTAACAATATTCTGGATTTTTCTTATCGTCATGTGCATGAATAGACCTCAATCAACAAGTGTTGTCTGTATATCCAAAGCTTGTGTGGCAATGCTACGAGGGTTGGATTTATTTATTTCTGTCTGTCCGACAACGCCACCTAGGGGAATTTCACCCCCAGGAAATATTTCAGAGGGGAAACGCCTCTCTAATACTGTAAACAAGGTCACACAGGTACGAGAGACACAGAGACTGACGGATTCCAAAATAAAATATAAAAGAAAAAGTTTATTAACAATATTTCATAGTTTAAAATGCTGAACCAATCTCAGTGATGATGCAAGCAAGATTACAATAATAATAATAATAATAATAATAATAATAATAATAATAATAATAATAATAATAATAATAATAAGAGGCAAATTATTGTACGATCCTCTAGGGCCTCTTGACAGGTTGGTTAAGTTTGCCAAAAAAAAGTGCCTGTGCTGTGTAACTGGCTGAGGGCTCACCAGGCGGAGACGACTGAGAGGGAGGGGAAGGGTCCTGATGAGGCACACCACACGTGAAGAAAAAAAGAAACCACACACCATCAACTGACACCCATGTGCACAACTGTACAGGGAGTGAGGGGACCGCCATCGCAGGGATCAGTCAGTCACCCGCCACACCAGCCCAACAGCTCCTGTCCAACAAAAGAGGCAGATATTAGTCAAGGCAGGGGGCAAGAAAAAAACAAAACCAAGCCAGAAACTGCCCCGACACCACACTAGCTGGGCCCAGGAGGTCTTCCCCAAGGTTGATTGTACTTTTGTTGATATAACAAACAAAAAATAAACAAAAAAAATAGGAAACCAAAACCTATGCAAAAATAACTGGATGACTAAACACAAAAAAAATCTATAGAAAACAACAATGGTCACAAAATTCACCAATGATCGAAATAATTATCTAATTACAATACAAAGAAACAATAATCAACCAATACTTAATAAACTGCTGACGTGGATCAATCCTCTTGGTGCAGCTTTAAGTCCTATGCTGCATTCATTTCCTCCACATGAGCAGCACTGCATACAATGCAGCCAACACTTGAGTTTCATCCAGATTGACTTACTCCAGGCGTGCGAAACTCCGAAGCACCCGCGCACACACACAATGATAATGTCAAAAAAAAACCAAAAACAAAACAACGAAAAACAATAAACACAAATGTAAGAGAACAATAAGCTTGCTGAGGTGAACCCGAGACAGAACAGGTGGACAGAACAGCAGCAGCAGCAACAGCAGCAGCAGCAGCAGCAGCAGCAGCAGCAGCAGCAGCAGCAGCGCAGCGGCCCACGTCAGAGGAGGAGCCATCTGCCGTGAGTGAGGGCGCAGCGTCACCGGCAACAGGTGAGATAGCCACCAACCAACCACCTTTATAACTGAGGGTTCCCAACGCGGTGCGCAGATTATTGCGCACGGCTCCGAGGCCACGCACTCCCAACCCCCGGCCAGAGTACAGGCCAATTCTGGCAAAGTGAGCAGAGGAGACGCGCCGACCTACATCTAAAGACAGCCATGTAGATCAAACTCTGCCACGCCAAACCAGACTGCCGACACACACGCTCAGGTTTCTGGATGAGGTGGGAGGAGAGGTGCAGCCCTCCCCCATATATAGCTTTGGCTGGTCTCGCCCTGTACGCTGGTGAAATTGGATAATTGCTCCCAGCCCAGTGTCACTCAATGGGTGGGGAGCAAAGGGGCGAGCCTACACAGCTATCCACCTGACCCAGCACATACACAACATGAGTGGAGACGGGCTGTGCCGTCCTGCCACACTTGACATACCTTATTCCTCTGTGGCATAGAGCTCCAAACTCATTAAACCCATCTGGGTGTAACATTCCTTGATTACAATGTACATGGCGACTGCAGTTTATTTTGACTCACATACACCATCCTGCTGCTGGAGACACTCAATGGCATTCTGCTGTTTATTTATTTATTTTTTTATTTAAACTTTGTTTAATCAGGCAGTCTCATTTAGATTAAGATCTCTTCTCTGAGAGAGCCCTGAGAACTAGAAACATTCACGGGAACACAAACAGAAACAACACAATTGCAAAACAAACAAACCAACCAACCAACCAACCAACCAACCAACCAACCAACCAACAAATAGCTACAATAATCATACAAAATAAACAACAAAAAGCTTTGAAACCTTTGAAACAAAGGACCCTACTTGATGGCAGTTTGTAGTTCTGCCAACATTAGTGCGTACATCAAGTATCAAGATGGCGCCAGTGAGGATGGCTGCCGTCGCTTGGTGTCCTCCTCAACTTCACATTTTTCTTGTGTTTTTGATGTTGTTTTCAACTTTTTTTTGCAACATGTGATGCGCTTATCCAGTACGATAAGCAAACTGTTCTGGATATTTACCTGTCCTACCTGGGAGGGAACGCTGCCAAAGAAGAGGGAAGAGAGCAGCTTGAAACTTTACACCCAGAGGCTGCTTTCATTGTGGCTGGCGACTTCAACAAAGCCAGCCGGAGGAGAGTTCTGCCGAAATATCACCAGCATGTGGAGTTTCCTACTCGCAGAGATAACACACTAGACCATGTTTACACTCCATTCAATCACGCGTACAAAGCCCACCCCCGCCTGGCCTTCGGCAAATCAGATCACTCTTCGGTCCTGCTGCTCCCATCCTATAGGCAGAGACTGAAGCGCGAGCAGCCCGTGACCCAGACAATACAGCGCTGGTCGGACCAATCAGACTGTTTCTCCTCCACGGACTGGGACATATTTCGAGCTGCTGCCGGCAACAACATCAATGAGTACACTGAGCACGTGACAGGGTACATCAGCAAATGTATCGATGACGTCGTACCGCGAGTGACCAGTTAAACTGCCACACACACACACACACACACACACACACACACACACACACACACAGACACACACACACACACACACACACACACACACACACACACACACACACTCTGCACCTCTAGTGTTTTTATCCTATTTCTAGTGTTTTTATTCTATTTTCATTCTATTCTATTTTTATAAAGCTGCTACCTCTATTTTATTCCTATTTATTATTATATGTATATATTTTATTTTTGAATATTTTGCACCGTGAAGCGATTATTGCACTGTGAAGTTAAGCTGGCACTAAGCACAACAAATTTCATTACTGGTGACGATGTTACATTGTGACAAGTATATGACAATAAAAGAATCTTGAATCTTGAAACATAACGGATATCTAAGGTTAAGTAGTTACTGGATTGTTTACTGTAGTTACTAGATTTAACTGAAAGAAGAAATGAGGTCGTATGGAATCTGGAATCAATCAAATTAAATGTTGAATATGAATCTTGAAAGATAGTCTGCTATCAAGCTACTCCCAATTATCTGTATTACGGTAACACATGACAAAATACAATGTCTCCTGACATTCAAAATTCCTCTCTTAAATATTCAACCCTTGTTCTTAAGGCAAACCAAACTATATGTATTGGTGTATGTTGATATATCAATATGTAAAAGCAGTCATACTCTGTGGTCTGTTTATATTCAGTCTGTCTGATTTGTTCATATTCTTGTTCATGGGATTGTTCTTGCTGCATCAGTGTGTATTCCACTGTTGCAAACCTAGGCTTCATTCTGGGGTGTCCTTGAGTCACCCATGCTGGTTCACTCAAGAATAGAGAAGTCACTGGATTTCTCTGACGCACATAGGTGAATGTCACATTTGACTTTGTGACATAGTGCTCTTAATCAGTACTGTGCCATGGGGACATCATCATCGGAGTGAGATGGATCACTTTGAAGTGGCCATGTTCAGCATAACCCTGTGGTGTGGTGAGGGCAGACCAAACAGCAGATCTACTTGGAGGCAGGGATGGCACCCAAACATGAGGTTGTGAGGTGAAAAGTGAGGTGGCCTCATGTCTAGTGCAGTTATATACATGCACATCCAGTGGTAAGTGATCCTTCCAGTAGTTCTTTCCCTCCTCCTCCAGTGTTCTCAGCATCTAAAGTAATATCTGATTGAATCTCTCTATGGGATTTCCCTGTAGATGGTAGAGGGTTGTTGTAGTGACACACCGGGCATGCTGCTGCAGGTCCAAAACAGGGAATTTTCAAATTCACAGACTTGGTAGTGATGCAGTCTGGCTGGAACCTGAATGAGGGATGAAGTCACAATATTCTCTCTGCAGCTGTTCTACCTGCCGTGTTTTACATTGGATATACTTGAGCATATCTGGTGAAGTAGTTTACAACTACTGAAACATATTCATATTCACCCCTGCTCTGCTCCAAATGCATGTAGTCAGTAGACACTAACTCTAGAGGTGTGCTGGTCATGAAGCTTCCCACTTGTCCTCTGAAATAGACCACTGATTTCTTTTGCTTGATACAGGGGCATTGTCTGGTGACATATGTCTCAATTTCGTTTATCATGAAGGACCAATAGAAATGTTTTCTTGGTGTCTTCATGTGTGACTCTGAGGTGTCGGGTTAAGAGAAGCAACATAAGCATGTTGTGCTTTTTAGCGGCCTCACTGTCCTCCCAAGTAGCATGGATGGCATTTCTGGTGAACTCCTCAATACATCCAGTATAACTGTTGATGGCCAGTGGTATATGGGTAGAGAGGTGTCAGCATCCACAATGACTTTTCCTGGTCTGTACTTCATATTGAATCTGAAATCAGCAGGCTTGCCAACCTATCTGTAGCTCGCTGTTAAAAGTTTTACTATGCCCATCATCTATGTCATAAAACAACTAATCCTGAAACTTTTCACATACAACTGACTTAAATGCCAACTCAGCCATGTGCTATGACTCTTAGCTCTCCACTCTCTCACTGGTATAAGACTACACTGAGTCCCTGTTGACAGGCTGTTGCGTGAAGAACAAAGGACAGTTCAAAATCAGGGTATGCCAGTACAGGTGGGTGCGAAAGGATATCAATCAATCAGTTGACTGAATGGGGGTCTTTGTGGGTAACTGAGCTCCTTTACTCTTTCTTAACTTTTCCTATACACCTTCAGGCTTTCCTTTCACTTGCAGCAGCCCATATATTGGCTTTGAAATATGGGAAAAGTCTTGAATGTACATTTGGTAGTAACTCAGGAACCCAAACAACTTGGAGACTTCTCTGCTGGAGGGGCTCCCTGTTACGGCCCTGGCCGTATTGCTTCTGCACTGTTTGACCTGTGTGGTTCTGTAGTGTCTTTTTGTCTGGTCCATGTTTTTGTGTGTGAGTGTGTGCTCTTCTCTTTTTTAGCAGCTATGCCGGTCCAGCCCTCCTCCATACAGCAAGTGGTGTCACTATCCCATTGGTCCCCGCTGCCGCATCCAGCCTGTTTTAAACCGGGGATTTTTCAGTCATCGGGGGACTCGGCTTGACAGCAGTGGCTTGTGTGGTTTCTAGTGTTTTGACTTGAGAACTTTGTCCCCAGATCCCCTGTGTATATTGTGGTAGTGTTAGTTTGGTAGTGTGGTAGTTGGTGGTGGGTTTTTGATATTCTCCAGGGTTGTAGTTTGTAACACTGTATATATTAGCACTGTTTTGTTTTGTTTTGTTTTGTTTTGTTTTGTTTTGTTTTGTTTTGTTTTGTTTTGTTTTGGCTGTGACCTTTTTTTGCCTGTCCATCAGGTCCCTTTTTGTTAATAACAATAAATTTGTGGTTTATTATTGTACCCAGTTGTGGCTTAGAGCATTTGTTGATTTGGAGACAAAGTTTGTTTTTTTATGTTGTGTCCCTGCTCCCCTAGACTGGGGCGTAACATTCCCTTAGTGACATCACAGCCTAAATGTCTTTTGGATCTACTCTCACACTATTAGCCAGCCTCCCCCCATACCTGAACTCTTGCTTGAACAGCCCACCTTTTGTGGGTGGAATCTTAACACAATGGCATTGTGGGGCTCTCAGGACTCTATGCACTGTTCCCACATGATCAGCAAAGGGCTAGGAGTAACAGAGGGTGTCATCAAGAGAGGGAATACAGCTGTCATCAAGCAGTAGCATCTCCTCCATCCTGTTCTGAAAAGCAGCAGGGAAATTGCAGAGACCAGTGGTATTCTCACACACTCATATAGCCCCAAAGGAGATATGAAAGCAGTCATGTGGTGGGATCCTTCAGCCACATAGCCTTGTTGATGGGCTTTGCCTTGATTGAGAATGCTGAGCCAACTATGGAGACCCAGTGTCCAAGAGATCCTGAATGCAGGGCAGTGAGTGATGGTCTGGCGCTCTTTTCTAGTTCAGCAGTCTATAATCTGATAATAATTAAATAATTCTGAGAGTTTCATCCCATTTTGTGACACAGACTACAGGAGCTACAAAGGGTCACTTTGAGAATTTACCTTCTTCTGCTGCTCAACCGTTATAGAATCACGAACCAACAGTGTTTATATGAATGTTCTCGTAATCACTACTGGGACTGTCTGTTTCAATGATCTTGTCAGTTGGTAAATGGTAAATGGACTATATTTATATAGAACCACTATATGAATGACCACTGAAAATGCTTTTTACAAGTCTCCATTCACACATACATTCCTACCATGGTGGCTCGCCCACCCGCTCATTACAAGCAATAACCATTCACACACGCTCAAATGCTGATGGCACAGAATCGGGAGCAAGTTGGGGTATCAGTATCTTGCCCAAGGACTCCTTGCATGTAGACTGCCGAGGGCAGTGACCACTAGTTTGATAGACTGAATATCTGCTAGCACCCTGCACTTGGTGAGCTACATACCCTGGAGAGATTGTGACACCTTTAAGGCCCATTTACACTTTAGCATAGTTTTATCCTGGGTATTTCCAAGTCTGGATGAAGTTCACTATTGCCCCTGCACTAGCATTGATCTCCATGGCACCATCAAATAGGTTGGACAGAACAGATATGAGTTTAGGCTGGCTCTCAGTGCTCTTAGTGAGTCCTTGGATTACATTAAAACCAACTAATTGTCTGTCTAATTTCAGGCAACTTACCAGGAAGGGCACTCCAATGATAAGTCTCCTTCTTGCCTTGCAGTTTTATCACTACCTCAACCCATTTGTCATATGGTACCTCATCTCTGGTGACTGCAGACACATTCAGATTATCATTCATAAATTCACTAAGACCTTGGCCAGGCATGATTTTCTTCTTCTAGGTGAAATTGAGTAAGCTAACATTTGCTTGCTTGCCTAGCAGGATAGCATTTACACTTCCGGGGCGCAGCTCTGCTGCTGACCCAGTGTCTCATCTTCTTTTTTTTGTTGTTGTTGTATTAAGTGACTGGGCCCGCATTCTCTTTGAGGCAAAATGAATGTCAGCGTTGGCATGTTACTTTGGCTGGTTATGTGCCTTCTTAGCAGTTTAGTCACCGATGTATGGAGTTTACACGGCAGAGTCGGCATCCTCACCTACACACTGCTGCTGTCACTAGGCACTCAACCATGCCGGGAGACTCTGATCTGGAGGCGCTACTCAAGTTTCCACAACTAAAAAACACGGGAACGCAGAAAGGGACTAAAATAAAGAAAAGAGGATCGAGAGGTGGAGTAAGAGAAAGACTCAGGAGACACGGGTGCAGACATCCTCTACCTTTTTCTAATGTTCGCTCTTTAAGCAACAAGATGAATGAACTGATCGCTAAAATTCACTACAATAACGAGTTCCGTCAGAGCAACCCCATTTGTATTACAGAGAGCTGGTTAAAAGAGGATATGCCTGACCCCAATTTGCCGGGTTACACAATTATTCGGGCTGACAGAGACATCAAATCGTCACAGAAATCTATTGGCGGTGGTTTGTGCGTCTATGTGGATACACGCTGGGCTTAACTCTTGTGACCTGTCCGACCATCTACCCACTCTACATCAGTATGTGGACTGTCCGACCCGCCTGACACGCACCCTGGATAAGTGTTATGGTTACATACCAGACGCCTATAAATCCATCTGCAGGCCTGCCTTAGGGAAGTCTGACCATAATGTCGTACATCTACTTCCATGCTACAGGGCAAAGCTGAGACAGGAAAAGACAGTGACAAAAGAAATAAAGACCTGGACAGAGGACTGTACGGAGGAGATGAAATGCGAGTTGGAAACCACTGACTGGCTATTTCTTAATTCATGTGGCTCTCCCCACGAACGAATTGACACTTTTACATCCTATTTGTTGTTTAATGAGAGTAAAATCATCCGAACTAAAACTGTCAGAATATTCCCTAATAATCATGTATGGATGTCCAGTGATCTTAAAGAATTAATTCATGAGAAAAAACATGCTTTTAAAAATGGCAACATTGAGTTACTTAAGGAAAAAAGATGTGAACTAAGATCTAAACTGAGCAAAGCAAAAATAGAATACAAGGATATAGTTGAACATCACTATTTCTCAGGAAATGCTAAGAAAGCATGGGAAGGTTTAAATGAGATGATGGTAGGGAAACTAAGAAAAAGCGTACCTCCCTGTCACATCCCTCTCCATCTTTTGCAAATGACCTAAATGTCTTTTTTAGCCGCTTTGGCAAGAATGATTTCAGTGCTGAAGTTGATAGCGTGTGTAGAGCTGTTCCAGAATATGCCCCTATTTCACTTAACGAACATGAGGTTGTTGCCAGCCTGTTCAAAATTAAGCCCAACTCGGCCCCTGGGCCTGCTGGTCTCAGAGCTAGAATCTATAAAGAAAATGTTCATGAACTTAAAGGTATTGTGTTGAAATTATTTCAGTTTCTATTCAACTCTCTGACAATGCCCAAATCACGGAAAATGTCTCATATCGTGCCTCTCCCCCAAAAGCATCGAGCTATCGAGCTAAAAGATTTCAGGTCCATTGCTCTGACCTCTATTTTGGGAAAATGCTTTGAAATAGTCATAAGCAAACAAATCACAGCTTCAGTCTCGAATAGCTTAGATTATTTCCAATTTGCTTATAAAAGCCAGAAGGGAACTGATGATGCAACTGTCAGTATGTTCCATACCCTGTCAAAGCACCTTCAAGTCCCCTCGCACATTGCGAGGGCCCTGTTCATCGACTTTACCTCTGCCTTCAACAGCATGCAAATTCACATTCTGCTTCAGAGATTAATTGATATAGGAGTAAACGGCGGTTTTATCCATCTTGTTAGGGACTTCCTCTCTGCCTGCCCTCAACAGGTTCTTGTTAATAATACTCGGTCTGACATCATTGTGCTTAACTCTTGTAACCTAAATTTTTGTGAAAACACTGATTATATTTTTAAGACCTGTAATCAACGCATCCACCTACTGCAAAAGCTCAACTCATTTGAAGTGAGCAAGCACATTATGGAAACTGTGTACAAAAACTTGATTGAGAGAATTTTAACTTTTAACTTTTAACATGGTAATGTGGTATGGTAACTTAAATATGAAAGGGAGAAGCAAACTACAGAGAATTGTGAATCTGGCCTCTAAAATCATAGGAAAGAAACAGAAACAGCTAAGCTGCATCTATAGGGACATGGTCAGGAAAAAAGCGGAAAAGAGCCACTCAACAGGGAGTTTGAACTTCTCCCCTCTGGAAATAGATTCAGGGTACCTATGGCAAAACGTAATATTTTTAAAAACTCTTTCATACCTAATGCCATTGCAAGCCTTAACTCCATGCCTCGTTGACTTAAAAAAAATGTGATTGCCATTGCCTTGTTTCGCTTCAAAGATGTTTTGTGAGTGAGTGTTGTTGACGTTGTTGTTGTTGTCTTGTTTTGTCTTGTATGTTTTAATCTATCTATCTATCTATCTATCTATCTATCTATCTATCTATCTATCTATCTATCTATCTATCTATCTATCTATCTATCTATCTATCTATCTATCTATCTATCTATCGCCAGTGCATTTAAGCAGAGATGGGCGGACTGGTGAGTGGAGCGACCGACTTACATAGCTGTCTCTTCGGGGGTGGGATGTGTGCTCATGACCGATCAGGAGTTGTCCTATTGCCTTGACCGCATCCTATTTTCCAACCGCTTATGTTTCTTCAAGCAGTCAACAGCACGATGGTCCTCACTGCAGGCAGCCATACAGTTTTTGTGTCCTTCTCTCCCTCGTCAGGGTTACTGATACTATACATTTAACTCATGTATTTCTATACAAAACAGATTCACATGTACAGTCCAAAACATACAATATCAAACCTGACTTTGATCATATTACTTATACTTCCTTCAGGAATATTAAGCTTCCTCAGCAGGAGTTTCTCAACATATAGCATATACATAGCTTAACAATGTGTACCCATTCATTGGCATTTGTGCTATATGCTAGCCCCCAGGCAACAGTACTGTGGGCTATCTACACCAGTGGTTTTTCAAAGTGGGGGCCATAGCCACCCAGGGGTTGTTCTGTTCTTGTCTGTCAACAGTTTGTTGAAAAGTTCATTATTCAGTGGGAATATAATACAGTGTTGAAAACATGTTCGTTAATAATATTCTTATGCTGAACAAATGTAATAATTATTGAATAGTGAATAAAAGTAAGAAAATCATTCTAAAAGTTGATGTTTCTTTACATATTTTGTAGCATTGTCGGTGGGTTTGCAAAGGGGGTCCCCGGCCAGAAGCTAATGCTGTTTGGGGGGCCATTGCATGGAAAAGTTTGGGAACCCCTGATCTACACTACTAATTTTAATCATATATGTAGCCTTTTATAAGTACATAAAAGTTAGGCTCCACTTTCAAAACATTTTCGTTTCATATTGGTAACAATCAGAAGGTGGATACTCCAAAGTAGCCCGTTAAACAGGAGAAATTATGTAACACAAGTGTTTGTCGCTGTTGGACATGTTGCTCTTGGCAGAATTATAAGCAGCTAGCGCTCCCACCCACGTAGCCAATTTCCAATGGTAAGAGGGCTTTACTGAGTACCATCAGCAACAACAGTCTGAGTTCTCTCTGTAAGGTAAGAGTGGAACCATTTCTATGAGCTTTGTAAATATCTGCACTGCTTCGTAAACTGGTCTGCTGGACAGATATGGTATCAGATATTAGAGCTTGATGAATCATTTTGAGTTGAGTTTTAGGGATTTTAATGTCTTGGACACAAGTGACGTTACAGTGCTCCAGAGCCAGGCTATTTGTGTGGTCTGTCAGTAAAAATGTTATCAGTTATTGATGTCAATTATTGACGAATTAAGAGGATTTTTGAAATTTGGTGTGGTGGGTTTGTCTGTGAGCTGAAAATGTTGAAGTTCAAGACTCTGACAGCTCTAATACATTAAGAGAACAGAGAGCCAGTCCAGGTTAAGATCCCCCATTATTGTTAACTCAGAGGAGGCATACAGTGACCCGTTTTGCAATGCCCTCCAAGGAATCAAAATGTGCTGAAGGGGGGCAATATGTACCAATAACGATCAGATGCACGTCCCTACCAAGACAGAGGCACAACAGAATATATTGATACACCAGCATTGTCAACTAAACAACAAAGGAATAGTTTGATATTTTTGTTTTCTTGGCTGAAGTTTAATAACAACGTTGATACCACTCTCATATCTGTAAGTTTAATATGAAGTTACAGAGAGGAGGTTATTATCTCAGCTTAACATAACGGCTGTCTTCAGCGAGAGCTGAAGAGGCAGCTCGTCTGGCTCTGTCCAAAGCAATCTGTGAGTGAAGTTACTGTTTCCAGCCAATAAATAATAACACAACACAACTTGTATGGATTAAAAAACAACAAATAATGCGTTAATTACTAAGCTAGAGGTGTTCGTGTGTCTTTTTGTTACTGTTGGACAGAGCCAGGCTAGCAATTTCCCCTGCTTCCAGTCTTTATGCTAAACTACCCTTCTCCTGGCTCTAGATTCATATTTTCGGACATGAGAGTGGTGTCAATCCACCCATCGAACAGTTGGTCTAACACATGACCAATGGAACAGAAAGGTTCTTCTTTAAATACTAATAAATACTTTTAAGATTCAAGCATATTTTGTTTGTTGGGCTCTGAGCGCCACCTAAACACAGATTACCTACATTTAGTACTGTGCTGGAATGCATCTTTTGTACATACAGTGCTGGCAGAGGACTGAAGGTGTTGCTGCTCTGCTACTTTGTTCGTTACTTTTGGCAAGAAAGTGATTAAGTGTAGTTCTCAAAATGTTGAATTCCTTTTATTAAGTCTTAATAAGACTTGATTTCAAAGATGTATGTCATCAGTATGAACCAGTGGGCTTGGAGCCCCCAACATTATTGTTTCAATTCTTTATTTCCTGCTCTTGTCTCAATGTGTGTTGTGCGTGTGTGTGCATGAGTGTTAAGCAGTGGCAGCTGGTGAATTTTTGACTTGGGGGGGCCGCACTTAATTTTGTCAAACCAAAAAGCGGAGTCGGTAACGCCGGACCACAAGAATTAATGCATATTATGTTTACAACCATTTGATGTGCTATTACCATGTATCACTACAAGGGTACACGTAAGCACTACTGCTGAGTCAAATAGACAGTTAAATGCAGGTGAATGTTACCAGTTAGTGAATTTAAATTTATCTCCCCAGTGTTTGATATGTTTTGCTCCAGATAAGATATAATTGGTACACACAAACCCTTAAAATCTCCCCTTCCATCATTAAACAAACCAAGAATGTATAAATATATTTTTTACTTCAAAAGTAAAAAGAGAAAGAATTCATTTTCACAGCTTCCAAGAGCACCAAGTGCTTCTTCTGTCCAGCTATTTGTTTGGAACAACATATTTATATTTACATACTCAAAACAACAACAACAACAACAACAACAACAAAAACAGCAAATACATACACATGAAACCAACAAACACTGGACATTTTGTTTAAAAAAAAACAATCAAACCATCAGGTTTAAAGCTCAAAGTGCTTCCGTTAGCTAACATTTATATTAACAACCTTAAATGAAAATGAAAACACAGCAAATCCTCATAGTTAAGACTATCAATCGGACTGCTGTCTAATTAAGACCTCCAGTCGGTCAGGTCCGAGCTCCTTCACTCTCAGTTTCTCCTGCAGTGTTCTCCTCTCGAACAGCATTGTTTTCGGTGACTTCACTGAATTTTCTCTGTCCATTTTCTCCTTTTTCGGCTCTCTCTGTGACTTGCTAATTATCTTGTTTGCTAATTACTCCGACACTGCGCTCAGCGTCACTCGCTTGGCGGTTTTAATTACAGGCTTGCCGGTGAACAAACCGCTCGCTCTCTGCTGCCACCCCATGGCCGGTGGTGTGTAAAGTGATCAGAGGGAGACAGCGGGGCGCAGTGGGGAAAGATGTGTGCGCCCCTGGCCAGATATATGTCAGCTATTAGTAACTGAAGACAACGTAGGACATTTCTGATCTGTAATTTAGTGCCGGTTTTAACTCACTTCAGACTATATTATTCATTTTGCCTTTTTAAAACATAGAATATACATGTAAAAGTCATTTTAAAAAACGTTTTATTAAAGAAAGGGCTGTGTGATTCTACATGAAGTGAGACAGAGGGGGCGGCGCCCAAGCGCCCTCTATCGGCTAGCCGCCCCTGGTGTTAAATACTGGCATCTCTGTCCATAGTCTTAAAATCTGTCTTCTTCCAACCCATTTTCTCCCTATACACAGTTATTCCTGCACCCCCCCCCACCCCCCCATTTTGTATCCCACTAGGTCATCTTTAGAGACTGGTTCAAAGCAGCAACTGCAGCAGTGTTTTCCTTTGGCTCACTGACCTGCTGACACTCCCAAAGATCAGAGGTAACACAGGCTCTGCACTCTGCTGCTTCCCTCTCTCTCTCAGCAGAAAAAAAAAAATCCTTCACTCTCCTCCATCAATTAATAATACCCTCCCATCGGAGTTATAGCTTGTATACATAAGCACACACTCACACACATAGGGTGGGCATTTTTTTTCTTCCCACTCCTGTACATAAAATTAGTAATTCATTTGTAGGGAGAACAGATTTACCGACGTGAAGGCAGGAACATATTGCCTGGGTTTCCCCGAGGGCATCGTTGCTGACTCGTGTCATATTCACTGTATAATTGATTTTTAAACACGGTCGGCTCTTTCCATTCCTGAGCTACTTTTTTCTGCTTCCCCCTGTTGTTCACAGCAATTGATCCTTACACTCTTACCGTGTACCCATATTCATCTCTTCATTGTAAGATAAATAACATCTCAGCATTTTTGTCTTTCATTATTGGTTTCTTTTCAGGCCCTCCCTCCTATCTGACAGGAACACCTTAGAGGAGGGAGACGGGGAGATGGGAATAAAGAGAGAACTGGGGCTTTTATAGGAGTGAGGGTGAATGAGAAGAGGCAAAGTGAAAAAAATGTCCTGTGGTCTGAAGAGTCAAAATTTTAAATTCCTTAAGGAAATCATGGATGCGGTGTCCTCTAGGCTAAAGAGGAGAGGGACCATCAAGATTGTTATCAGCGCACAAGATCAAGTATTCAAAAGCCAGCATCCATGATGGTATGGGGGTGCAACTTTTTTGAGATGTGTTGCTGGTGCCAAATGCTTGTACATATTGAGGTATGTTACAGTCGCAGTGAAAAATGTGACTGGGTGGTGGCACTAAAGAAATACTATGCACTAAAGAACCATGTACGTCTGTACAAAATGTCATGGTGATTCATCAAATACTTGTTGAAACACAACATAATGCAGTCTGACCAAGCATGATAACTTTGTCAAGTTTTGTAGTGGTTCTATAGTTGGGAGAAATCTTCTGAAATCTAAACCTTATCTTCTGTGGGGCCACTGTTAAACCTTTTTGTCAACTGTAATTCAAGCTTTCAAAGTCAAGTAGGAGGTGCACATTTCAGTGGTTTCACTGAAGGAATAATTGTGCAATCAAGAAGTATTAGAACAGAGATCAGAGTTAGGAGACCTGTAAATGCAAGAAACAAAACAGAAAGGAAAAAGGAATAGGATAATGAGGGATGCGTTAGTTATGAAATGGAAGGAGAAGAAAGGAAAAGGAAAGAAATAGGTGCAATTAAAGTAGAGGGGAGCAGAGGACGAGTGGAGAGCAGGACAGTGAGCAGCAGACAAAAGAGCAAAGCCCCCCTTCCTTAGGGGAGATGCAGGGCTCTTCTAATCAATCCATGGATGCATTGTAAAATCAATGCGCTGTATAATTAGGGCAATCCAAGGGTAAAAAAAACCCACCCTGCTCTGCATTTTGCCTCCGTCTGCACGCAGTCTTTGCTTTCTCCTGTAATAACGTCTTCATCGTAAACGGCTTCAGGTCACAGTTACATTATTCCAAATTGGTTGGAATAATTGAAAAACCTCTAGGTCCTCGCTGTATGACTTGTCACCCAGTGCAGTAGCCTCAAAAGTAACAATGTGCCATGATAAACTTTATCTAAGTCCATTCTTTTAAACAGCTTGGTGGTTTTTACTAGTAGGTTTTAGCCCTGCTCTCAACCAAGCCACAATCGATGAATTCTCTGAAACATACTCATCTTGTTTTTCTTCTTCCAACCAACAAATAGTAAGGACCAGACCTGCAATACCGCTCCAGGATTCACCTGTATTTGACCCTTCTCTCCCGCTGTCCTTCCATTTAAATATTGCTCCCCAAAAGTTTCATATATTTAACATTTCTAAAAAAAAAATAAATAAATAAAGAAAGAAAAAGTTGGTTGTAACGTTGACAGTAGACATAACCATCTATTTGATGTGTTTGCTACATTCTCCCCAGTGCAGCAGGCGGCAGTCTGTAACATCTATTAACAAAAAAATTCATGCACTTAAAAGCCACCGGCCAATAAAACAAGAAAGAGAAGTAGAGGAAAAAGAAGGATGAATGTAAGAGGGATGGAATACATACCAAAAAGGCTAAAAGTTTGTGCAAGTATCCCACCAAATACGAGGAGGCTTACCCACACTGAATGAAGAGCAACATAGTTTGAACACACATGGACTTTAGTATATCACACAGAGGGGCAAGCGGCAAATCTGTCAAACAGAAGTGCACCCGTGAGGCACAGAAATGTTGGTCTCTATGGCAATTTTATCTGTTGATGATATGGCTTCAATCCACCTGCATCAGCTCCACCCATGCTCCACCTCTTAGTCCATTTTTGGATGAGCTGAGAATTTGGCAGAGTCAGGCACTGCCCAGAGCCATGTACACAGAGCTTTACAGTAGTTCTTCAGAAACCTATTGGTGATATGTCACAGAGACTATGTCCCTGTTGTCACAGTATGTTCAGTTCTCTTACCTGCTACCATTGTCTCCTCATCTGCTCATCTGTGCTATCAGTACTTTTTCCCCACTCAGCCATGCCTGCCTGCCCGCTCACCTGATCACACATCTGAGGCTCATAGCAATCAGTGCAGTATTCAAGATGCTCTGCCACACTCACTCATTGTTCTAATGCAAGACTCTCCAGCTATTTCCCATGGACTGATCTCCCTTTGCCAAACCTGCCTGTTTCCCACTCCCTCGTAAATATCTTAGCCTTTTGTCCCCGACCACGAGTCTTGCATTACATGTCCTGGATTTTGATTTGCCTGAGACTGTTTGAGGTTTGCTGTATTGTTGCTACTTAACTGGACCTGCCAAGTCTGAGACTAAAGTTGATAGAAGCAATATCCGTGTTGTGGAGGTTCTGCACTTGGGTCCAAAACCCTCCTCGTCACAGTACAGTCTGGCCAGTCGTGGACCCAGCAGATTACACCTCACCATGGGAGTACTTTGGGAGGTCTCGTTTCTGGGAGACAGGACTGGCCATCAGGATGACTCCCTCAGGAAGGAAGCCCAGCTTTTTATTTACTGTTATTAAGTGGCATTATTTTACATCTTATGTATTGTCTTCAATTTCATTCCTATTCTATCCTATTGTTTTACTTTTATTATCAAGTTGATTTTATTCTGCATTTTAATTTACATGAATTTTCTGTCTTTGGTTTTAGGTTCATTCTATATCTTTTCTATGAGAAACACTTGGTGCTTGTGATTTCTTTGATGGAACACACTTTACACTTTATTTAATTACTGCTATTCAGTGGGTTTGATTTTCTACCTTATATTATGCATTCACCTTATAAAAGACTGTGGTGTGTGTTTTTTAACTCCCATAACACCACAAGAGAATGGCTCTTTCTGGGGCAGCTTCAGGCTGTGCCTGACAAAGAAAATACCTACAGGCTTATTTTGGTTAATCAAGACTGGTGGTGACTCTGTGTCCTTTTTTTTTGGAGACTCTGTTATGCTTGTTTGTTTCAGAGGCACCGACTAGAGTGTGCAGAAGTGCTCGTCCATTAAGTCTCAAATTGTTGACTGCTATGGTATTAAAGGAATCCTCAGGTATCCTCAGAACTGGTTTTGGGCAATTCCTGATTTGCAGACATTATGGTAGATCTGTTCTATTAAACAAAGCTGGAGAAAGTATTTGTTCGCCATTCTTCAGTCCCTGCTCTCCAGCTATCAGACTCACTGCCTGCTAGTCTTCTTCATGTCCTGTTCCTGATATGGCCCCTGCAAGAGAGAAGCAGGGCACTTGATGATGACATTGTGCCACACTGCTGCCAAGCTCTTTGTCCTCACCGCTGCCCAGCTCCCGATTGCCACTGCTGCTCAGCTCCTCGTCCAGTGTCCCAGAGGTCCCGCTGCCCAGTGTCTTGGTCTACACCTCTCCAGTTCCTCTTGATTTCCAGTCGGTGGTCTGGCTGACACTCTCACCCCCGCTGCTGCTATCCCAAGAGCGAGAGCTGCAGCAGCCTCCAGTCCCTGTGCTGCAGTTGCCTCCAGTTCTTGTGCTGCATTATCCTGTACCAGAGCAGCAGCTGTCTTCAGTTCCTGTGATGCAGCCATCCTCCAAACCTGAACTGCAGCCATCCCCTGTGCCAGAGCTGCAGCCATCTGCAGTTCCTGTGTTGCAGCCATCTCTCGAGCCAGAGCTGCAGCCATCTCCTGTGTCAGAGTTGTAACAGTCTGATCTATTCCTTAGCATAGTGATAAGTAGATACTATGATATTAGACTAAAATACAGAAACAAAGCTTTTGTCATTTCCTTGTTATAAACAACTGGTGAGGATGCTTTTCTTGAGACATGCAGCTTTAGCCTCAGCAGGACCGCCAAGTTTTCATTTTATTATTAGAGTGAGATTTGTGTTGAGGTTTTTTCACAGGAGAATGGACTCAAATGCTGAACGTACACATGAGCAGAATAAGAAAGAGTCAATGCTTTCATGAATGATTGCAAAAAATCGCAACAGAAAAGTCTGGGAGATCCAGGAGAGGAGGAGGCCAGACCAGACCTGCCAGCCACGACCTGCAGTTAGACACACACACAAGACAGACGGGGGAGAGACAGACAGGAGACAGCAGGAAGGGAAACACAAAGGCACAATAGGACAAAAAGAAGACTGCAGTTCCCAACAATTGGTGACACTGGAGCCTTTTCTAAGTAGGCCTTCTGTGACATTACCCATTACAGGGGTCAGCATCTTCACTCCCCAACCCCCACAAAGTTGCACTCGCCAACCTAAAGACACCATAGCCTAAATCAGGAGACCTGTGGTGTATCTACCATCATCATTGCCTGCATCTGGGAATGGAAGGCTTGAATGGCATTGTGTCAGTAACTTTGGGATGGGTTAGAGAATCATCCGATTTTACACAACATGTAAACTGCAGGAAACAATACTGTGAAAATGAGGCTCCTAAGTTTCTGTGTCCTGTTACCTGCCACCATAGCTCAATGTCTCTGACTCCCTTCCCTTATGTTTAAATATCACTGTTCATTTAGCCTCTCCCCTGCAGGTTAAAACTGGTCCAGTCATATCCATACATACACACACTGTTCTGTTAATTCCACTCATCCGGGTAGATGTGTGTCTTCCCACTAATGTCACCATGTGATGAATGGAATTACCCAGGGCCAGCATCACTCTTTGTCCCAATAATAGTAGTTTAACACCGTTTCCAGGTTCCACAACACTGAACGCCACTGAGGCAAACACTGTTAGTGCTGACAGTGGAATGATGTCTTTCTCATTGAATACCTATGAAGTCCTCTAGATGTCCATTAATGATAGATTCTATATGTAATAAAAACAGGGCCAACCCACCACGAATCCATAATGGATTGCCAGACAGAACCTGAAACTGATCCAAAATCCTGTCTCTGCCACACACAAACACACATTTGCAGACACACACACATAAAAACAGAGTCCTCACTCCTTCCACTGTGTTTAATCTCTGTAAGTGTTTTTCTCCTCCTACCCTCCCGTCCTTATTCCTTCTCTGCCTCTGAGCCACACCTCTCTCTTCTCGATGTTACCACTCATATTGCCATCAGCTCCTCCCTCAAACGGAGACACTGGGACTCACTTCTCTGCAATGTCTCTGTCATCTCTCACCATAAATACCTCCCTTTATTGCTGAGGCCAATGTCTGGATTAAAAGATATGGCGGTACAGCACACCAAATCACATATTAGATTAGACTGGTGCTTCGTTGAAAACAAATAAACCAAACCTTCACACACTGTGTTTATACCTGGGCCTTTGTTTGCTAAGGTCTGTCCTCTGCCTATGTTCTATAAACACTAAGGGAATGCGGATTGATCCTCAAATCAGCGTTACTGCTACTAATACAAAGTCTTGTTTTGAGTATTGATACTAGTATCAGTCTGATTGATACAAAAATAAAATGCAACCACCACATGTTGCACATCACGGATGCTCTGTGCAGGAGAGGACAGAGCCGACTGTACTTCCTCAAAAGGCTGGTGTTCTTCAACATCAACAGAAAGATGCTGCAGATGTTCTACCAGACTGTGGTAGCCCTCTTCTGTGCAGCAGTGTGCTGGGGAGGCAGCATCAAAAAGAGGGACGCTACACGTCTGGACAAACTGGTGAGGAAGGCGGGCTCTTGTGGGCACAGAGCTGGACAGCCTGAGATCTGTGGCAGAGTGATGGGGGCTGAGCAGGCTTCTTTCAATCATGGACAATCTACTGCATCCGCTACACAGCGTCATCTCCAGGCAGAGGAGCAGCAGTGACTGGCTGCTGTCGTTCCTCCCCCACACCATGCAGCTCTTTAACTCCACTCGGGGGGAAATGTTAAACATTAATGTCAACATTCCTCAATGTCCTGAATGGAATCTGTACAACACTCTGTTCAACATGCACCTTAACTTGCATTCTGTTTGCACTGGACATTTAAACTCTGGACATCTCATTTAAAAACTTGACATTTAAACTTGCATTCATACACACAGCCATTCACACTCACACTCACGCCTAGGGGCAATTTTAGAGTAACCAATCAACCTAATGAGCATGTTTTTGGTCTGTGGGAGGAAGCCGGAGTGCCTGGAGAGAACCCACGCATGCACGGGAAGAACATGCAAGCTTCACACAGAAAGGCCCGACCCGGGAATCGAACCTGCGACCTTCTTGCTGTGACGCGCACTACCTGCTGCGCCACCGTGCAGCCCCACCTTAAACATGAGGAACATATATTGCATGTGATGTTTTTTTTCCTTTTTCTTTTAGATATTTTACTAATGTTCTATTCACTTTAAGTTGGCACAATGTACAAGGATTACTATTTTTATCTCCCTGCCTGAGTATTAATAGTTATGGAATTCTCTACTAAATCATATCCACTGACTTTTCTCTATGATAGGGGTGCCTGGGACAATAATCTTATCAAATTAGGGCCCTTAGCTTGTTACATATCAATTAGGGGGTTCTCCACATGAAAATGTTTGAGAACCAATTGTCTGACCTCCAGTGGCTCAACTCTACTGAAAGACTGATTAAGAATAAAGCACTATAACTACAATATTCAATAAAGCATCCAGATTCAGATTCAGATTCAGATTCAGATTCAGAATTCCTTTATTGATCCCTGAGGGGAAATTGTTTTTGTTGCAGTGCTTCTTACAAGATAGAATTATAGAATTAGAATAAAATTAGAAAAGAAAGAAAAAAGAAAGATACCTATATAAAAGCTAATATAAAAAACAAAATATTTATACTAAGAATATATATATAAAACAAAATATACAACATAATATAAAACAAAATATATGTGTTGAGAAAAAAATAAACATAGTATATACATTGGATGTGCAAAATTGAATTTGGAAAATATGTATCAGAACAGGCAGTGAAATTCCAAGGGCCATTCAGAGGGAGGAGTTGTACAGGTTGCTGACCACAGGCAGGAATGATTCCTGTGGCGTTCAGTCTTGAGTTTCGGTGGGATGAGTCTCCCACTGAACTTTCTCCTGTGCCTGACCAGCACATCATAAAGTGGGTGTGAGACGTTGTCCAAGATAGATAGATCCAATTCTATATCATAAGATCTCTCATTATAATATGAACAATAACCATATGAAACTGTCAAAATCTAAATGTATCCAAACATTCTGTTGTGTATAGCTATTACTCATAAGGGTTTACCAGTGTAGATCCAATCCTTTCCATGGACGGAGACAGGTGAGGGCAAGGCGTGTATTACCAGCATCCAAAAGCAGCGCTGGCTGAACCTGGAAGTTCATGAGTCTCTTTGTTTGGAGTGAACAAGCTTCAGGAGTAGTTTGGTTTGCAAACTGTTTTGCCAATGATCAGGTTCAGAGAGGACAAAGACAAAAGACGTGGTCACAGTCACAAAACAGAGTTCTTTACCAGAGGGTAGGAAAGCAGGAAAGGTCAAAGGCAGGCTGGGTCAATACTTAGAAATTCATACGAGAATAATTGCTGGAACTTCTTGCATTGCACTGACCATCCAATCAATGGAAGTGAGACATATAACAAACGTACGACAGCTACAGTACTACAGTATCTTGGTAAATGGCGGTATGGGGCACCAGGGATGTCATCTAAGGGCAGAATTGTATGGGGGGAGTGGCAGAGGGTCCCTCCCCAGAAACAAAGAAAATAATCACACAATTTTCTGCAATTTGACACATATATTCATTATTTGTAGCTCAGTAGTCTCCTGCTTTATTTTAGGGTAAATACTGTATGTTTATATAAATACGATATATTTATATTCACGTCTGGCTCTCATACAGAGCAGACGCTTTCCCTGCTCATTCTCTGCTTTGCTTCCATTCTTTTGCTGATATCCTTGTTTTTTTCTGCCAAAAGTCAATGACTTGTTCATTCTCACATATTTGGTTGACGCACTATGAAGAAATCTTGCTTCTTCAAATTGGGATGCTACCTAACTCTTATTTTGTAAATAATGTCATGTTTGGAAATATGCTATAAATTGCTTTAAGGCAATTTATAAGACAGGAAGAGTGCGGCATCTTCCAGTTAAGGTTGGCACAAATAGCAACATTTTCTTTTTCTTTTCTTAACAAGTCGCAATTGTACTTCAGGGAAATGTCTTAATTTTGATCATTACAGCAGCAGACAGCAGACTAACAATTGTGCCAACACAGGTCATATTTGTATGTAGAAATTACTACATTTTAACTTCCCACATTTCTTCTCACAATTCTGTTTCACTCAATCCCAGAGAAATCTCCTCCTCAGGCCTTCTGAGATTCCAGTCTTCTGGCACATGTCCAGCCCCTGCCCCCCTCCATGGGGAGAGACAGGCAGGTATCTTCCACATTAGGATGGATAATGGGGATGGATGTCTTGCAATGACAGGCATGGTGGGACCAATGGGTGGAGGAGGAATATTGATATGTCGTCAAAAAAAGGATTTGTGAACACCAGACAGAAGAATTCCACTGAGCCTCAGACACATGCCTTGAGCCAGGTGGGAAAGAAGGCATCTATCATAAACATGGAAACTGACATGACATGACAGGATTCAACCCGATATGCTCTGTACAGTTCAAAAATCCAAATAGGCTGACCTGCTAGCTCAGTCTCTGGACGACCTGGTTGCATATCAAGTCATTCTCACTTGACAAATTTGAATCTGGTGCACGTTCTTTTGCACACTTTTTCTAGGTTCTTTTTTTTTTTTTTAGTCCCTTAGTCATTTCTTCCTTACTTCCTTTGGGTGGCAGTAGCTCAGTCTGCGGGGACATTGGCTTGGGTCCAGCACAGACCACTGTGTGTACTGACCTATTGCTCTGACATCTCTCTCCTCAATTGCATATTTATGGGTCCTGTGAATGTGCATGTCTGTATTTCAGACCTGTGTGTGTAAACTATAATCGAGTGAAAAAAATCATTCTCCCCTTGGGAATTAATAGAGGAATCTTCCTCTTTTTCTAATTCTTCTTCTTTTCAGATGTGATACCTGCAACCATTTTAATTATCATTCATCTTTTCCTTCCATGTAATCTTTCTTTCAATATCTATTGGTACAGTCCTCTTAGGCAAAAAACCATCATGGGACACATACACAGAGTACAGACAAATACATACATGAATCCCACACACTGCATTCTCAAACTTTACATACACAAACATACAAACTCAGACACATCACAGTCTGGATTTTCTGTTCTGTAATGGCAGAGGGGACAAAATCCCTGCTGAATTTCACTTTCTTTCATGCCAGTGACCTGTAACACCGACCAGATGGAAGGAGTACAAAGTGTTAGTTGAGGGGGTGACTGGGGTCAAGTGCTATATCGTGTGAGGGTCTTCCTGCAGTGGCTGTGCAACTGAGAATAAAGAGGGAGTAGCAGTCTCTCTGTGCAGTGAGAAGCTTCGTGAGGTTTTTCCATTGGTGATAACAGTGGCTGAAGGTGAGGTGTACAAAACCTTGACCCAGTTAATATAAGATTCCCCAAAGCCAAATCATTGCAATGTGGTTATGAGGAATGACCAGTTTACTTTGACAAAGGCTTCATCTGCATCTGAGGTGGCTATGATGGTTCCTGCTTGTTGTAATGATGAATAATTTATTAAATTGCGATGTTACTGTGGGATCAATACAGTCTTATCCACTTTTAGCATGTTTTTCTTAATATGACCAACTTTGGGCTAAACAGGATATTTGACTCAAGATTTATGTTACTGGATATTTAATACTGAATATAAGGAGTGATTTGTGTTAATAAGCACGAAATGTTGGACAATTCTAGTATAAGTGAGTTCTTTCTCACTACTAGGGAGGGTCCCTATTGTGTTATGCCCCAGGCTAGGGGAACCAGGACATAACACAAAAGGGCTCCCCTCTTCCTCCCAGCTCCCAAGAAAGGCCAGTCACAACTTTCTGAACTCTAACAAGGTTTTTTTTTTATTATTTATTAACTCAGGTAGCAATGGCGTCGGGGAGGGCATGGCCAACATAACAAACAAAAGACTTCCATTTTTGTCGAATCTTACCTGTCCGAAATAAAATAAAATAAATTACAAAACTCTAATCCTCCCTACCCAAAACAGGAGAAAAATCAAATAAACGGCTTCCCTCCCCTACAGCTACTATCCGTCTCACCTCGTTAGGATAATAATATTAATAGAATATTAACAGTATTTACAATAATAGCAAGAACAATTGACGAACACACACAAGCTCAGCCACCGACCACAGCGGTAGCAACACCAACTGACACGGCCCTCTCTTGGAAGCGGAAGGTGAAGCAGGAGAGGGAGACGGTCCACCGACCTCCCCCTTAAATAGCAGCACCTGCCAATCACGCCTCCCCACCTGTAATAAGGGCAGAGAGAGCAGAGCACACACACACACACACACACATACACATACACATACACATACACATACACATACACATACACATACACATACACACACCCTCTTGTGCCCAGGATGACACACAGCATCCAGGATACACTAAACAAATGCAGTAAATCATAACAATCATAACAATTGCAACAAAGCCTTTTACCCTCCTCCCACCGACAGGGACCTTAAGAGATGACCAAACACATCCTGTCTTTAAAAGTCGCGTTGTTCTGTGTTCAATGAATAGTTAGGCTTTGTGTTCTGAGTTGGATTGCCACACAAATCTATAAACAGCCATGTTAGAATATGACATTAAGTTGTTGTTGTTGAATATTAATGGTCTAAATAACCCAATAAAACAACAGAAGATAATGACCAAATTAAGGAAAGATAAATCACAGATTATATACCGACAGGAAACCCACCAGCAGGGCCGTCACAAGGGGGGTGCGAGGCCCTGTGTGAACTTGAAATGTGAGGCCCTGCTCTTTGACATGGATGCACAATTGCGCATGAGTAACAGTCACACGGACACGGCTATTCTAGTTCTACTGCACGCATAGTCCTGCTGCAATACATTTTTATCAAGTAGAATAATACAGCATAATCATACACATAGTCTCAGCTATGACTTTTTGCTATTTATTTCAAATGGGGGAAAAGTCACTTTATTTTTGGCATCTTGACATTTTAAAGAACTAGGTTAGGACACTTTTCATTCATGATATACGTTCATTTTCATTCGTTCACAACTATACACAACATATTTATTGCACTGTAACTCTAACAAATGAGACAGACTCACCATGCATAAATTGCGCAGAAACTGATGATGTCAGATTCACTTTCTTTGCCTTCTTGGCCGCAAACTCAGCAATAAGACATTTATAATCCAGTTTGGATGCAATGTCCTTTTCAACTGATAGCAGGGCAAGCCCACACAGTCTGTCCTGTGATGTGGAGGTGCACAAATAGTTTTTAATTAGTTTCAACTTTGAAAAGCTTTGCTCGCCCAATGCCACCGTTCCTGAGCGCAGTCTCACAGTTAGGGAAAGTTCCCTCAGTCCCTTTGAGGTAGCGAAGTGTTTTATGTGCTGTAGTTGTTCCCTTTGGGTTTATCTCTCAAAGTATCCTCATCTCCACGAAGAGGTCTGGTGCATCCTGCAATTCGGACGTGCTCAGACGTGCTTCAGTGAGGCCTAATGACATAGCGACAATGAAAAACCCGCTTAGTTTGTTGGATTTGTTTTTTATTTGTTTGTTTCAATGTGACCTTGACAGAGGCAGACAAAGTCATATATGACTAATGTATTTGTTAAAAAAAAAAAAAAAAAAAGCAGGATTGCTGGCGTGAGGCCCCCTCGTGGTGCGAGGCCCTGTGCGGTTGCACAGTTCACACAGTCCATGTGATGGCTCTGCCCACCTGTCTAGTCAAGAAAGTGAGAAACTTAAAAGGTTTGGCTATGCAAAAACATTTTATAGTTCATTCCGTCATGGATGCAGAAGAGGTGTGATCATACTCATCCCCCATCTCAGTGAAATTTGAGTGTATCAAAGAAATTAGGGATAAAGTAGGGAGATTTGTCCTTGTGAAGGGAAGACTGGAAAATGAAATGTACATGCTCCGCCTAATAGTGGAAAACGATTCTTTAAAACCTTGTTTGATACCATGATATTGGAAATGGAACAAATATTAATATGTGGTGGTGACTTTAATATAGTGATGAACAGTAAACTGGACACAACAAATAAGAAGAAAAGCACCAACCATGTTACTAAAACAATTAAGACAACACAAAGAATTTGGGATAGTTGATATTTGGAGGGCACTACATCCCTCTAAAAGAGACTACACACATTACTCAGCCCCCAATGACAGTTACGCAAGATTGGACTATTTTTTACGAATAACAAGCAACTATATAGGGTAAAAAAGTTAAAGTTAAACTAAATGGGCAGATGAAAAATACATTGTGGAGATTATGTTGATGTTGGAATACTAAATAACAAAGTAGTAATTGAAGAGTTAAAGGAAGACATCACTTTTTACGAAGAAGAAAACGACAATGGAGAGGTTACACCTATTCTATGGGACGCTCTCAAAGCAGTCATAAGGGGAAAACTTATTGCAAAGATGGCAGCAAATAAAAAAGCTAAAGAGGAGGTCTATAAGCAGGAAAAAGACAAGCTTCTCAAAATTGAAAAAAGACCCCCTGCTGCTCCCAAGAATGAAAGAAATTAAGGATAACTTAGATAGATTATTAATCACAGAAATTGTTAAAAAGACAAGATTTTTAAAGTGGGGCAACAAAACTATTAGCAAAAAGATTAAAAAAACAGCAAGCTGACAATTCATAAGATAAGAGATATAGATACGAATCAGATCATTGACGAACCCAAAGAGATTGAAACTAAGTTAATGAATTATTACAGACACCTGTATAACCAGTCCCATTACGCTGACATAAACCAGATGAAAGCTTTTCTTGAGAAGCTAGATTTACCAACAACTGGGAGAGAACAAAACGACCTTTTGACCTCACCTCTATCTCACAGATCAGAGATAGCAAAAGAAGTGAAAAAACAAATCCCCCGGCAGTGACAGCCTACCATCTGAGTGGTACAAAACATTTAGTGAACACCTCATACCACTTCTTGAATGGTCATTTAACCACACACTTGAACATGGAGAAATACACCCATCCTGGAGGGAAGCAATGATAACAGTGATCCCCAAGAAAAGCAATGGCCAGACTTGTTCAGATTATCGATCTATATCATTATTTAATGTAGACTACAAATTGTATACCTCCATTATTTCAAAAAGATACGAACTCTTTATTAGTGACATTATCGATGAAGGTCAGACAGACTTTATTAAGGGATGCCAAACCCAAGATAACATAAGGAGAACTTTACATATTATCAACCATATACAAAAAAAAATAATACCAGTGCAGCCTTAATAAGGCTTGATTTCTATATCTGGTACTTGGAAAATTTGGACTTAATGACAAGGCCGTTAATTGCATTAAAACACTTTAACAAAAACCAACTGCAAGGATAAAAATAAATGGCAGCCTGACTGAGAGCATAACCCTAGAATGGTCAACCAGGCAGGGCTGCTGTCTGTCCCCAACCTTGTTTGCAATATTTATCGAGCCCTTGGCTCAAGCAGTCAGGGAGAACCAAGAGGGATCAGGGTTGGGGGAGAAGAACACGTCATTGGACATTTTGCTGACGATGTAATTTGTTTTTTAGAGGACCCAGACACAGGAATTCCCATGTTAATCAAACAACTAGAGATATTTAACTTCTGTTCTGGAAACAAACTTATTTCGACTAAAACACAAATCCTAACATTCAATTACTCACCATCCAGAAACTACATCAAAATGGACAAAGAGATAAGAAGTGACGTGGACAGGTGGAATATTAGATATAATTAGATATTGGTTCAAGAATGGAGACCATAAAAATTAGTATTCTTCCCTGGCTCCTCTACCTATTCCAAACATTACCTATTGAGATACCGGAATAACAATATAGATTGTGGAACAAAATCATCTCTAGACATATATGGTGTAGAGACAGAAGTACAGTTCATGGTTATAAATGCAGTTCATATGATTAAAATGTGTTAAGAAAATGCATAATTCTATAATATAAGTACAGAGGGGTTTAATAATTCAGAATTTCATTTATAACTTTATATAATGGTTGAAAAGGTTAAAAAGTCTATTGGAATTCATGTTTTCATGTGATTTCATATGTGAAAGAGTACTTCCCCTTTAAGACCGCATTGAGTGGCTAGAGTCTTTGTTTTTATCGTGTGCAGGCAGTCAGTGCTTGGTAGCTGGAGAAACGGTTTTCTTACCTCGTCTTTAAGTAATTAGTTGCAACAAGTGTGTTAGCCAGCCACTTCCTGTGATTTTGTGGAAATAAACCTGGAGATTTTTTATACTTTTTCTTCACAAGACAAAACGTTTCCTGAGTGGATTTTGTGGAACTGCACAGCTGAGCTACAGACACTGCCTGTGGAATGCAACTTCTTGCTAGCAATAGACTGATGAGTAAGCCACTGCAAAATCTCAAGCTAATCAAACCTCTACATATGGAATGTTTGTAGACCAAGAATCAATTTTGCTACATGACAGATAAGTAAAGATAAAGGAGGTGTGGCATTGCCAAATTTTATGGAATATTTTCATGCAGCACAAATTTGACCTATAATTTGTCCAAGAAAAGTCTGTCCACCGTCACCAGTGAATGGACCATGCAGATCAACCGTCACATCCCTTGGTCTAGAATCCGATTTCCATATCCGTACTAGCCTTGAAGACATCTTCGTCTCCACACCACATATCTGGAACTTTTTTTAAATAGAGTTAGCTGCCTACGAGGAAGCTAAGCCAAGACAACAATAGTGCAATAACAATGCCGCAACAGAAATACAATAACCACAGAAAAGAAACATGGACACCAGTGTTACTGAGCATCTTGGGTCTGCCTAACTGCGCATTTTAGTAATGACATAATAAATGGGACATAAAGATGTACTATGACAACCAGCCAGCAACAGCTTCCTTATTTTTCTAATACGTGTAAAAGACTGGACTCTGCCAACTCTTGCATTCCAGCAACCTTACAGCAACTCTGAGGGGACATACTACCTCAAATCGAAACACACTGCACACAGGACAGTCTCTTACATACATATTACTCAATTAATAAGTAATTTTGTGAGGATTTTGGATAAACAAACTGCTTTTTAAATTTATTTCATAGCTGCTTTAAATTTCTACCTCTTGCCAACACTGAGACATGAAAGGTAGGTTGTGTGCTACATTCAGTGGGACAAGCTGATCGAAGGTAAAAGAATATAAAAATTCCTGGCAAACTCTCAAAGGTGTCCCTGGCCTAGTTGCTGCACAGTAACATTTTATACCAAACTGAGTCATCACTGGTGCATGGCTTGATATGTAGATGGTAACAAACATTCAACATCAGACTCCAGAGCAATGCACCCAGCAGTTCACCAAAAAAAGAAAAATCAATTACTTCTGCAGGTTGCGTTCATGTCAAGGTGGACTTTAGCATAAAATTGTTTCTCTCTTGACAGTTGGGTTTCTCCTCAGTTGTTCTGCTTGAGTTTAACCTCCAAGTAATGTGCATGAGGGCATGTGTGGGTGACAGAAGGAGACAGAGAGAAGAAAGCATAAATTTCAGATGGTCAGATGGACCTTGATCAACCCTGCGCTTCGGTAGGCTGGCGCTATATATATATATCTATATATATATATATATCTATATCTATATATATATCTATATCTATATATATATATATATATCTATATATATATATATCTATAGATATATATATATATCTATATATATATATATCTATATATATATATATATATATATATATATATATATATATATATATATATATATATATATATATATATATATATCTATAGATATATATATATATATATTTTTTTTTTTTTCCTCTCTTCATCCATATAAAGTGGTGACTGCTTGTCAAATGAAATGACTGCTTGCGTGTCAAAACAATGTTTTTAGACCATTTTGTGAGCTTACAATGACTCATGGGAGTGAGTCCTGTTTGAGTCTGCCATGTTGCATTGCATGTTTCTACAATAACCCAATCAAACACTGACTTAAGAGCAGGCCTTTTGTATTTTTACATTACCTGAAGGAAGGGTGAAGTGAGGGGTATTCAGTTGGTTGCAATCTTCAACCTGACTCTTACTACTGTATGTGTAGGAAGAAAAATATTGTAGTAAGTGATGTACTATTCATTAATGTCACATTACATAATTTCTCTGTGAAAACACGGCCCACTTTGGGCCTGCAAAAGTCTCCTCTCAAATGATGTCATCAAATATGATTGATCAATTTCACAATATATCTTTCTTCGCTTTAAAGTTAAGGAATCATGTTAAAAGTCAAATAAAATTTCTTTTAGTCTAAATGTAGGGAGGTGGAAGAGAGAAGCCAAAGGTTGATCTGTCTGTAGGGAGGGGGTGACCTGGAAAGCTCAGGAAAGACTGTTGCTGAGCTGCTCCTCTAACACGCACATTTCAAACAGGGGAGGGGAGCAGGGGAGGAAGCACCCCCTGGTCCAAAGGAAATTTGAAAAAAGAAAAAGAAAAAGAAAAAGAAAAAGTGGAAGACATTGGTGTGGGTGTATTGAAGGGATTGGAGGAAAGAAAAAAATGCGAGGGCTGGGAAGAAGAGGAGGCAACAGTATCAGAAGAACAGGAAAGATGGGAATATGACAAAAATGAGGAGAGGGCTGAAGAGATAGTTGGAAAATATAGGGCCAAGATGAAAGGGAGATAGGAGCAGTCAGAAAGTGGATGGAGGGGTGAAAACAATATGAGTACATGACGAATGGACTGTATTTGTGTAGTTTTTAGTCTACCAACCACTCAAGTGCTTTACAACTCATGCCACATGCACACGCACACTCATGGTAGATAAGTAGATCAGTAGATCACCTCAGAACTCAGCAACTGTACTCGACAGAGTAGATCCACTAAAAGTGTTTTTGTCACTGAATATCTGACAACATTATGGAAAAAATCAATCCTTACAGAGATAAATCATTTTTGTTTAAACAAAAACCACCTTTATTTCAGATTCCTCAAAGCCACCAGACTCCATTTACAAAACAGGTAACTTAAAGCAGAAATATTCAAGTATTTCAAAACTGTAAATAATTACAGTACTTGAGTATATACTAAATAGAAACCCTTGACAAGTGGTAACCACTGGTAACAGCCTGACTTCAACAGTTGCAACAAAAGTATCATTTAAGGTCAAACAGGAGAGTAGCCACTGATAGTAAGCAAGTCACGCTATGCTTTTTCCTGATCAACTGGCTCACTCTAGCTGACCTACCAGGCAGACCTATGACGAACGAAATGTTTTCTCAATCATTATTTTTCATATTAATATTTTGGAGATCAAAGGATATCTGGTACAGACATGGATACTTACAGACCAGCATTTTTAATTTCTCCTCCATTGTTGTTGTACGCATAGCATATGACATTTTGTATCCTCCACTGCAATTGGATAGTCGGGTAGAAAGTGACAGGGATGAATGCAGTGTTTTACCCAAAGCTGAACATTTTTTGCCACTTTTCAACCAAAAAAAAAAAAAAAAAAAAAGTCAAACGCCCAGTGCTTAGAGCAGAGCGGATGCTCAGTGCCTCATCAAACTGTTGGAATTTGTAGTCAACTCAAAACTGAGTTGAATTCAAAAATGTGCTGTTCTCAGGAAAAAAAAAATGCTTTGGTGGACAGGGAGTGTCCACCAGTGTTAGTGTTAGTGTTAGTGTTTGATTATAATATGATCACTGTCATTGATTGAGCAGCTTGTTTTGTTGATTTTTTTTTTTTTTTTTTTTTTTTTTGGTAGAATGTCAAGTATATCAACTCCGTTAATTTGTACGTTAACTAACTAAAGCACTCACTCATATATGGCTCAAACTGGCAACCATAATTCCGCAGATCAGATATAGCTAGATCAGTCTGCACATGGTTTTAAGATCCTCTGCGGCAGACCAGGAGAGGCGGGCTGCCAGCCAACAGCGGCGCTCAGGGACCCATTTCCTTCTTGTCACCATTGGTCATGTGGTGATCTTCTTGCATGTTTTTAGTGTTTTTTGTTTTGTTTTTTATGGAGGATACCCCAGGTGAACATGGGGAGAACATGCAAACTCCACACAGAAAGGCCCCTTTCTTCGAGCAGCAGGCACCGAAGGCATGGTGGAGGACACGCCCCCGGCGCCCACAGCGTCCCAGGCAGGAATCGAACCCGGGACCTTCTAGTTGTGAGGCGACAGTGTTACCACTGTCCCACTTCTTTATCATTAAACAATACATTAATATCATATGTAGTACTGTTGTCAAAAATACAAATTTTCAACTCTTAATATTTCAATATTTATTTTCTGCACATCGAAACACCGATACCAGATGCACTGTCTTAGCTGTTGCTAAGTGTTTTGTCCTGTCCTTTGTAATTTTCAGGGCAAACTAATCCCCCTCAGTGCTTTCAGGACTGAGTAATCTCAGTCTACAGAGTTTCAGTTGATAGGAAAATACTATGGTCTGTTGTGTGCGTGAGCACACTAGACCAGGAAAGGTGAAACTCAGAGTGACGGCAACTGAGATAACAGGAGAAAAGGCTGGTATGAAACGAATAATAATAACTAAAGGTGTCCTCCAAAACGGGAATCAACTGAAAGCGAGAGTCGAAAACACTCTGAACAGGATGAGCTCCAACTCCTCTCACAGGCAGGCTGGGCTGGACAGAGGGCTTACAGGCAGGTAAGACTACTGGAAAAAGGAAACAACGCACAGGTGAGTGGAAGGTAAGGCAAGGCAAAAATGACCGATCAGGCAGAGGAACGGACAGAGTACCACTGTGGGAAGCAAACAATCCGGCGAATACTGGGAGACTCAGCCGGGTTTAAATACAACTGCTGATTGTCTGTGAATGAGTTGATGGTTTGCAGGTGTGAGAGGAGGTGGGGCTGGAGGAGCTGAGTGACAGGTGTAGTCACAGCACAGACCTGGACAAAGGGAGACAGACAAGACACAAGAGGGCAGGGAACACAGGGAAAACACAAGGAACTGGTGCAGCCTGACATGGTCAGAAGTAAACTGACTTAAATGTGGTTGTGCTTAACACAGCACCATTCGCTTTACTTAATTTTTAGATTAGTTAATTAGGTAATTTAATGATTTTTAAAGGCCACAGCCATTCCGCTGTTCATGGCTGCTTGCCAAGAAAAGTTGTAGCTCATCATGTTACAGCCTTGTTATACTGTATTTGTCTTTTAATAAAAATCCCTCAAAAAATATGCCCTCAATATTTTGTCACATATAAATAGTATTTGAATAGCAATATTATTCAAAGTATTTTATCAGAGACAATATTTCTTATATTGTGACAATGCAAACATTTCTCCAAATGCAAAATCAAAAAATTCAGAAAAATACAAACAAATCTGTGTAGCTACTTATTCATACAAAATACATTTACAAAATGTGCTACTAAATGCCTCTAATTGAAATATTTTTATGTGTTCTATCTATGTGGAGCATGAAAGGGCTACATCTTATGTAACGTACAAGCAAAATGACAAAGGAACCTTGATGTCTTGTTGCTCAGAAAGTAAAACTGAATGAATTTACGTTAATTTTAATTAGCTGCTAACCAGGCAATATTGTTTCACTTTAGATGTAATTTTTTTTAAATTATATCTTGTTATTTAATTTCAGTTTACAAATCTTATTTTCGTTATAGTTTCCCTTTTAATCAATTGTTGAGGTGAGGGCTCTATCCAGCATTCAACACTGCAAGAGCAAGACTGAAAGCTGGCATCAAGGAGGAAAAACAGAGATATCAGCAGTGACTGGAGACCTCAACACCAACAACACTTACAATATGTGGCATGCAATCCAGACCATCTCAGGCTGCAAAAGCAGAAGCACCCCTATCATGTGTGAGACCACATTGGTAGATGAGTTTTACATATTTTATGCTTGTTTTGATCTCCTCAAGAGTCAGCTGTCAAGTCTACAGTTGCTGTCAGCTGTCTTCATATCCACAGCAGATGTGAAGAGAATCACCATCAGCCACCATCAACCCTGAATGCTGTTTGTTGATTTCAGCTCAGTATTCAATGCAATCCTCCCCTATGAAATTGGCAGCAAATTTACCACTCTGGGCTTGAGTACCACACTCTGCAACTGGATATTGGATTTCCTCACAAACAGACCCCAGACAGTTCAGATTGGCAGTCTTCCACGCTTGAACTCAAAACCGGAGCCCCCACGGCTGTATGCTCAGCCCCCCTCTTGTTCGCACTGTACACTCATAACTGCAATCCCTGACACAGAGAGAACTCTGGTATGAAGTTTGCGGACAACACCACCATCCTCAGCCAGATTTCAAAACAATGATGAGAATTTAGATTGGGAGGAAAAAAACAAACTTCCAGGGTTGTGCACAGGAAACAACCAAGGAGCTGATAGTTGATTTTAGAAAAAAGGAGGCAAAGATACACACCCCTGTCAAACTCAGTGAAGCAGAGGTGGAGCAGGTGAACAGTTTAAGGCTCTTGGGAATCAACATGACAGAGAACCTGTCATCACACATCTCCACCCTGGTAAAAAAAAAAACAACTAAAAATAAGAAAGAAAAATTCCTGTAATCATCCTGCCTGGAAACACTACAAACTGTCAGGGTGCATGCACAGTACAGGACAGGACAGGGGGGCTCTGCAGATTGATTAAAATTGCCCAAAACATTATTGGTACCGAATTGTTGAGCTGCAGTAAAATCAGTGAGGTGAGGTGCCTGTGCAGAGCCCAAAGGATACTGAAAGACAGTGCCCACCCCAGCTACAGCCTGTTTGTCTTGCTGCTGTCTGGCAAGCAATATATAAGTATCTCTTGCTGTACCTTCAGACTGCAGAGCAGCATCTTTCCTCAGGCCAGACTACAATTTGCATGTTGTTGTACATCCCTATGTCATAAAATGATACATAAATGAAACTTATACATTGTATATAAACATTAGAATAGGTTTTGCTTGCTGTAATAAGCCTCCCTGTACACACTGGCCGTTAAGACATTCCTTCCTAACACGCTTCCAGTGCGGAACATAGGAGCCAAAATCCACAGTCCCCGTTTTGTGAAAAAAAAGGAAAAAAAAGAAAAAAAAAGTTACAATTTTATGACACAGTCGACAGTTAAAATGTGCTGCAAAGACTTCATTACAGTGGCACAAAACATTTGGACCTTGGGCCACGACTGGGGCTGTGAATGATGACATTTCTGATGAGGTTACGCATATACAGGAACACACAATCGCACGCACAGTACACAAATCACCCCTTCCTAGACATGAGTCCAAAAGTGATGCGCATCATGTGCTACACACTGAGGCTTGTTCTAATGAGCATGCATGGATATACACACATGCAAACATACACTATCAGAGTCCTAATGGCTGCTCTCTGCATAATACAAGCCTGCAGTACACATGTATATGCATGTCTGGGAGGAGATTCACGCACACACACCAAGCACACACAGGCACAAAGACAATTCCTTTCAACACACACTCTTCTCTTGGCCATCACAGAAGTTACTGCCCTGACAGGTTCCATTTAGTAGAAGACATATCCAGAGTCAACCAGGAAACAACTAAGATCCTTTGGAAACAGAACGCCACCACAGCACAGCACACACACACGCACGCACGCACGCACGCACGCACGCACGCACACACACACACACACACACACACAATCCAACAGACGTAATTTGTAAGCTAATTGAGCCCAGGTTTTCCTCGTCCTCCATGTTTCTCCTCCAACTACCATTCACCAGCAACTTCACCAGTGGAGCAGAGAGATCTATACTGACGTATAGGGTCCTGCTAATTTCTATTTAGATGTCTACGATTCCCTTGGGAGTTCCATGATGGATCTTTGTTGCATTGAATACAGTTCAGGGAGGAACCATGTCTGCTGCAGTGAGCATGTGTTTTTCCTTTTAATGCTCCTTTTCTCCCACTATTTGTTCCGTCTCCCTGCAAAATTAACCCTTATACAAAACCTGGAAATCGAATGGAAACATAGAAGAAGAAAGAAAGAAAGAAAGAAAGAAAGAAAGAAAGAAAGAAAGAAAGAAAGAAAGAAAGAAAGAAAGAAAGAAAAAAAAAAAGCCGAAAATGACCAGTCTGGCAACAACACAGGGGCTCTGTCTTGTGGGTTTTTCAAAGGTGCAGTGCTAACATGATTTCTAATAGTACTACAGGTCATCTCTTTGGCTGTTGATATAGTTCATGAACCATAGATGGCGGGTGTTGGGGAGACTCAGTGGGACCCCCCAGCCTCATTTTAGTCTTTTCGCCGGCAGAAGGAGCTCTGATGGCCTCTACAGCTGTGTTGGTAGCTCCCTGGCAGGTATGCTGAAAAACACCCCCCCATGGGCCTAGTTGGCCTGCATTAGCAGCGACCTTGAAACACAACAAGCAACAATAAACCATAAATCAACAGAAAGGAAGACAGAGAAGGAGGAAAAGTCAGTGAAGAGAGGAGGCAGAGGGGAACCAGCGACACCTGTCATTCCCGGTTTAGTTTATGGACGTCAGTGGCTGGCTGGGTCACAGTGCAGCACTGCTCTGCTCCACCATTTGGGGGACTCAGCAGAATGGAAGATCACTCACCAGGAGCCGACCTTCAGGATCTGGGGGAAAGGGAGGGATAGGGGAGGCAGGTCTGACGTGGGACGGACATAGCAAGGAAGGAAAGAGGTAGCAGCCAGTATGAAAGAGACATAGTTGAACAGATTTTCAAGGGAGAAACAGAGGGTCTGTATAGACAAGAGGGGAACATAAATTTTGTTGTTTTCACTGGCAATATCTGATGTTTGTTTGCATGGATTTTATGTTATGGACTGTTTAGATTTTTTTTTTTTTTTTTCAGATTAAACTAACTGACAGGCTGACGCTAAAAAGCATTATTGTGGAGTTACATGTTATCTGTGGTTACTTTTTTTCCAGTAACAAACAGTCATTGGGTTTCAACAATATCTGTGCATGCTAACTATGGTATGTTTAAGATTCGGGAAAGATCGTGGTTACAGTTAGTAAAACAGCTTAGCTAAAACAGATACTAAAAGGTTTAATGCATATCTATAACAGGACACAAACTCTGGTCATCTGTCAGAGATACAGTACTATAATACTAGTTTCCACATGGTACTGAATGTTGGTATTGGATGTTAATTGCTATGGATACATACTGCAAATTCGGTAATTACATGTCATTTATTAATGCAGTAACTATTCTTAATTACAATAATTAATTAATTAGTGATTAATTGGGTGCTTAGCTTGTTTGCTGTCTTGAAGGGACTTGGATGATGGGGTTAGTGGTGGCTGTGTATATTCCCCCTCTGCTAATGCCGACGCAGCCTGTGACGTCATCAACACCGTGATCAGCAGGCTGCAGACTCAGAAACCACAGGCCCTCTTACTGATCTCTGGGGATTTTAATCATGCCTCTCTGTCCTCCACTCTGCCCAAATTCATCCAGTATGTCACATGTGCCACCAGAGACAATAAAACACTGGACTTATTCTATGCCAACACCAAGGAGGCATACGAATCATCACCCCTCCTTCCTCTGGGAAGAGCAGATCACAACCTGGTTCATCTCCTGCCTGTCGACAAGCCCCTTGTCAACAGGCAACCAGCTGTGTCCCGCACAGTGAAGAGGTGGTCTGACGAGGCTGAAGAGGCTCTGAAGGACTGCTTCGAGACAACCGTGTGGGATATATTCAGTGACTCTCATGAGGAGGACATCGACAGTCTGACAGACAGCATCACGGAATACATAAACTTTTGTGTGGAGACCACTGTATCCACCATGACTGTACGGTGTCACTCCAACAACAAACCCTGGATTAATCCTGACATTAAGGATCTTTTAAAGGAGAAGAAGAGGGCCTTCAAGTCAGGAAGCAAAGAGGAGCTGAAAACTGTTCAGAGGGAGCTCAGAAGGAAAATCAGGGAGGGGAAGGACAAATACGGGAGGAGAATGGAGGAACAGCTGCAGGAGAACAACACCAGAGGAGTCTGGAGAGGCCTGAAATGGTCCCCCCCCCCCACAGTATTCAGCTCACCGCCACCAATGCCACCCCCCATTGTTCCTCCCAGCCCCCCAGCCACTTCACAAGACACTCAGCCCCCCTGCTCCAACTTGTCTCTCACACCTCTCCAGGTGAGAAATCAGCTGAGGAGGTTAAAGACCAAGAAGGCTGCAGGACCGGACGGCCTCAGTCCCAGACTCCTCAGATCCTGCTCTGATCAGCTGAGCGGGATCATTGGACATCTGTTCAACCTGAGTCTGAGGCTTGGAAGGGTGTCGCGACTCTGGAAGACGTCCTGCGTAGTACCTGTGCCAAAAACCCCACATCCCAAGGACCCTAGCTGCTACAGGCCGGTGGCACTAACATCACACCTCATGAAGGCCCTGGAGCGGCTGATCCTTGCCCACCTGCGTCCCCTGGTGAGCTCGTCCATGGACCCGCTGCAGTTCACGTACCAGCCTGGCATCGGAGTGGACAATGCCCCTTTTCCTGGACCTCAGCAGTTCTTTCAACACCATCAGGCCAGCCATCCTGAGGAACAAGCTGGAGCTTTCAGGAGTAGACCAACACCTCACATGCTGGATAGTGGATTACCTCTCCAACCGCCCACAGTATGTGAGGACACGGGACTGTGTGTCAGGGACTGTCCTCTGCAGTGTGAGGGCCCCCCAGGGAATGGTGTTGGCACCGTTCCTCTTCACCCTTTATACACCTGTCACCCACCTGCCACCTGCAGAAGTTCTCTGATGACTCTGCCATTGTCGGCCTCATCACAGATGGGGACGATAGGTCATACAGAGGACTCATTCAGGACTTTGTGGACTGGTGTCAGCAGAACCACCTGCTGATCAACGCGGATAAAACCAAGGAGTTGGTTGTGGACTTCCGCCGCCGCCCGCACTCTCTCCCATCACCAGTGAACATCCAGGGAAGGGACATTGAGATGGTCACATCTTATAAGTACCTGGGTGTTCATCTGAACAACAAACTGGACAGGACTCATAACACCACTGCACTTTATAAAAAAGGACAGAGCAGACTCTATCTGCTCAGGAGGCTGAGGTCTTTTGGGGTGCAGGGGGCACTCCTGAAGACCCTCTATGACTGTTGTGGCCTCTGCCTTGTTCTATGGTGTAGTCTGCTAAGGGGGAGCAGCATCACAACAGGTGACAGGAAGAGGCTGGACAAACTCATCAAGAAGGCCAGCTCTGTCCTGGGATGCCCTCTGGAACAGGTGGAGGAGGTGGGGGAGAGGAGGATGACAGCCAAGCTGTCCTCCATGACAGACAATGACTCCCACCCCCTCCAACACACACTCACTGCACTGAGGAGCTCCATCAGTGACAGGATGCTACATCCAAAGTGTGTGAAGGAGCGGTATCGCAGGTCATTCCTTCCTGCAGCCGTCAGACTTTACAATAGAAACTACTCCAAGTAGGCGGTACAATAATCTGCATAACATTCTGTGCAATAACTGAACTGAACAATTTTTTGGGAAACAATCTGTTCAATAACCTGGGCAATAATCTGTGCAATATTTCAGTACATAAAAGCCTGTAATCTGTGCAATATTTCTCTGTAAACTGTGCAATATTTTAGGTTTGTAAATACTATTCCCGGTACACCCTTTTGTATATACTTTGTGTTAACTGCATGCACTTTGTCTTTTAATATTCTATTCTGTTATTGATGCTGCTGTGAAATTCGGAATTTCCCCTCAAGGGACGAATAAAGGAATATTGAATTGAATTGAATTGAATTGAATTGAATTGAATTGAATTGAATTGAATTGAATTGAATTGAATTTTGTCATGTTTCGTGGAAATACTAATCCTTTTCACTTTAGCTTGACTCAGAGGCTGGAGGTGGCTAAAGCCAATGAGGGGAGGAATACTCCTTTTGGTAATTCCAAGTTGTCTCATTAACATGGTTATTCTTAAGGTAGCTAACCCACAGCTTTACAGTTGAACTTTCTGTACACACATCAATATATCCTGAGTTTTTCCTTATGCAAATCAAGGGTGTAAGGATAAAGGGTGTAATGTGCTCTACAGATTGTAAAACCCCTTGACATGAATTTGGGTTTTGTGATATCAATAGAGTAGACTTGAGTTCTGGAGAGGTGCATGTAGTCACTTTGGCGAAGCTAGCTGGTCACCTTCAAACTATAGGCTGGCTCTTTGACCCAAATGTCTGCTTTTTCTATTCCTCCACATGCTCTACCCATGCTCTACACCAGGGCTGTGCAGAGACTTTTGGAGGAGCAGGTGCTCAAAGTTAAAAGGGGGCACATGGAGCATGAATTAGAAACACCATACAGAAACATACCTTGCAATATAACCGGTTGAATGGTAGCAACCCATATTCATAAAGAATCTAACATGGAATCACAACATACCATATCATTGTCCACACCTCATATATTTGTTAGAGGCCAGTGCAAAGCCAAATTAGTCTCTGTTTTACCTGATGAGGTACATTGAACAGCTTTTGTTGAGGGGGTTGGTGAGGAGGCCACGAATTTAATCCATTCATAACCTGCCCTTTATTATTCCTAGTGCTAAAATAATAAAGTAATAAAGTATAATAAAGTAAAAAATAATTAAATGATATAGAAATCATGTATTTAAATATTTTTGTGTTTTTATTCAGTTTGACTATCGACTTTGACAGCAAGGTTCTAAAAAATTATAAAATTTGTGTGTGTGTGTGTGTGTGTGTGTGTGTGTGTGTGTGTGTGTGTGTGTGTGTATATATGTATGAGAGGTTGAGAAAATCAAAATTCAAATTCTTCTATTATTGTTGTATTTATATTGTAATAGTCCAAATTTATGTGAATATGCATATTGCATAGTTTTAGTGAAATAACAGTTTATGCCTCATTGCCTCTAGAAACATAGGAAAAAACAGCTTGACAGTAAAATAACACGATATCTTTCTAATACACTTTGCCCATGACAAGAGAAACGTACAGAAACGAAACAAAAAAGCCTGACATACTTTCCCCCACAGCACACTGTGTGTGGTTAACTAGCGACTATAACTTGTGAGAGGTGTGTGTGCAGAGTTGGATGACACAGAGGATGCTCATTGCTCACTTCACTTCGTCAGTCATCTTGCAAGAATACACCGTGCACAAGCAAATACGCTGCAAAGCTTATTCACCGGACCAGTTTTTTTACTCCTTCGGGTCTTCTTCGGTTTCGCGAGACTAGCAGTGGCCGTCTCCAGCAGCTCAGCGATTAGCAGAGGGGCACGTCAGGGCGGCGACGGCAGAGTGAGGGCACATTGATTAAAATTATTATTATTTTGTTTTATTTATTATTATTTTGGGCCACACAGACGGACTTTCACACACACACTTACACAGAAAAAAAAAAAAAAAAAAAAAAAAAATCACTTTGACAAAGGGGCACTTTGGGCATCCAGGGGCAAAGGGGCAGGTGCTCCAGCACCCACCGCGCCAATCCCCCCCGCGCACGTGCCTGCTCTACACAGAGGATGAGATGTCATGGTGCAGCCTCTTGGAGTTGTTGGAGGCAACTCTGCTAAGTGAAGAAAGTGATGTAACAAGTAAATTCACCGATTACGTCAGCTGTGGAGTAATTACTAAATAAATGTAATTACTCACATTTCAACAATGAATTAATTACATTTTTCAAATAATTTGCTATTCACTGCTAAAACCAACTGAACTACAGGATTATCTACAGTCTGTGTCCCTGTTGGGCATTTTTACAGAGAGTGGCTAAATACAAATATATGCATTTGAGCATCTCAGTGAACTTGTCATTACAAATTAACAGAAAATAAGCTGTTGTAAGTGATGATTATTTTATTGAATTAAAGGATCAAAGACACCAAAGGATTATCTAAGATAATTATGTGTCATTAGTGGTAGATGTGAGGTCAGTGTCTTAACTACCTTCTCAGGGGATAGCAGCACAGTTTGTGGCCTATGTTTCTGTTTCAATCTTTGCCATAAAGTTGTTCGCAGTGACAAAGTATTCCATTTATTCATTCAACACATTTAGAAAGTTAGCATAGCCAGAGAAAGAACTTGTGGAGTGGTCAATGCAGGGAAAAGGCTGCATGGGGAAATGATATAGGAGAAGAGGATGGCATGAAAGAAAGCAGAGATGATGATAAATTGAAGCATGAAGAATAAATGCTCAAAAAGCTGCCATGTTTTATGAAATGTACCCATAAGCTACAGTACACTAAGTAAAATGCATTAAAGAGGTTGTGATTTGTCTCTGAGACCATTAATAAGGTAAAATACACGCATGGCTAATTTATTAACGCACACCTCTTGACATTTATTACCACTGAAGCAGCAGCCCTCTAGTGTGCTTCAAAGACATGCATATACACACAAACAACCACACACACACACACACACACACACACACACACACACACACACACACACACACACACACAGACACACACAAACACACACACACACACACACACACACACACACACACACACACACACACACACACACACACACACACACTGGAGGATTAGAACAGGCCCGGTTTAAGTGATACATCTCAGCTCTTTGCATTTAAAATTGTCATCATAATTAACTGGAGGAGCAAAAAGACAAACTGGAAACTGTCCAAATGATAAATTGAACAGAGAATCCTCTTCACCAAAACTTTCAACGTTAAAACAATTAATTTTAATGAGCCGTTGTGTAGAGACCAGCCCTTCCTCCTTCTCTGTCTCTTCCTCCCTATGTTACTTATTCTCTGTCTCACTAAAATGGTGAAAATTTGCTGATAGGGGTGGGACAGGAAAACAGATTGGAGTTTTTATAGTCTCTAATAACTATTCGGCAGACCACAGGCTGACCTTGTTATTATCCCTCAACATGTGACAGGGGAAATTGCCAGACCAATTTAGAACTTAGAGATCCTCTCAGTGGTAGTTGCAGACCAGTGGTTGATGTTCTTTCTTCAGGGACAGATAGAAATGTGCACTTAATGCTGGAACCATATGTTCATAAGGAAATGTGTGTTCAAACCGACACAACATGCCAATAAGGTTCATATAAACACATAACACATAAACAAATATATAAACACATAAATTATTGTATGATAACATATGATATAATATCATATCATATATAATTAAATAATTAATGAATATATTACATTACAAAATGAATTTAAAAGATATTCAATTCAATGATTAATTGTCACTATAAATGAGTAAATATCAAATTAAATGAGCGTTAAATATATGTTAAATTAATTGTGTATTTTTGTTTTGTATGAAACTTTAGCACAGTCCCCCTGTGTGCACACCCTGGTATGTTGTCAGGGTCCATATCTCACTCGCTGGTGTGATCTTGTATCTTCCAGCCAGACTCTGGTGGTCATGTGCACTGGCTTGGGTGGTCTGTATGCTGGGAGTAGCATAACATATAGGTTGTCTAAGTAGCCATGGTCGGGCCAGGGAATGGCTTTGTATGCCTTGCAGATGTTTGTGTGCATTAGGTCCAGCATATTTTCCCTTGTAGTGGCAAAGTTCACATGCTGGTAGAACTTTGGCAGTGCAGTCTTGAAGTTGGCATGGTTGAGATCCCAGCAGCAATGAAGAAACCATCAGGATCAACTGGTGTCAGAGGGCTCATGGAGCTCCTTGTTAGCACGACTAGAGGGAGGAATGTACACTGACACCACTCTAGTTGTGGTTCACACACCAGTCATTGTTTATGCATGCACACAGCCCTCCATCGTGGGTCTTCCTGAATGATGCCATGTTTTCATGAAAATGAGCATGAAGCAATCCTACATTTTAAACTGTGAGGTCAACTGGAATCTTAAGTAGTCCACTTCATTGTCCAGGGAGTGAAAGTTGACTAGTAGGAACTAAAGGCTTACTAGCAGGTTAGCCATTAACCTAGAGGGGACTCCGATGACTTGCCTCACTCCTGCCTCCCTCTTGCACTGCTTGCAGTTCCTCCGCTTCTACACAGCTGTGTCAGGCGGCACTGTGGTGGTGGACGCTGTTGTCAGAGATGTCCACAGAAGTCTGCCTACTGGAGTTGTAATAGAGGAAAAAGATTAGCATGTCACCAGGCTAATTTAAAATGCTAAATCAGCTTTCCATTAATTTGTATAATGTTTTGAAATAAATATTTAATAAAGTATATTGTCTGGACCTTTGCCAATGTAACCAAATCATCTGTGTTTGAGTGTTATTGATTGGTGGATTACTATGAGACTTCATTGGTGTGTTTCCTCAATTTTATATTCAGTTATTTGTTTGTTGTTGGTGTTGATTGTACCTGCTGATATGATTGTATCTTGAAGTGGTTCAATCAAATCACAAGAATCATAGATTTCCAGCGATGAATGGCATGAGTGCAAAATTAACCACGGTATTTATATCAATAAACAGCAGACCCTGTAACACTTCACCAAAAGTCCGGTCAAAAGTCATAGAGCATTGCAAGGCCAACAAACATGCTGGATGCATTTCCTTACTCATACAACATTTGCAAAACTGATTTTTAAAAGCTTTTTAAATGCAATATTGCTTACATCCATGTTTACTAGCTAGCAGTCTTCCTTCACTCAGGCTAAGGGATGTCAACAGTTAACCCATATTTGGTTAACCACTGTGAACATTTTGACCAGTTAAGCATGTTGGTCTCTCGTCTAGGTTGGTCTCGATGCGTGTGTTACACGTCGGTCCAAGGCCATCACCCAGTTGGTATGCCTAATGATTGAGACCCATATGCTATCAGAGAGCTAGTTGGGTACCTCTAGCTCGATTATGTTATGCATTTGAAAGTACTGTGATTAACTACATTGGAAAATATTTTGAGGACCAGAAAGATGAGCTAAAAGTCAAGCTCTGACGCTGGGTGACACAAGGTGAAAAAACATTTTTGAGGTATATACAATTCAGAGGCAAATCATTCATTTACTTTATTGATCCCATTTATTGATGTGAAGTTCACATGCTGCCCAGCAGTGTATAGAGTATTTAAAATTAGTTCACCTTTACAAGCTGCCACATTAAAGCAATGAACACATTAATGCATCGATAATTATAATCCAGTAATGTAATATACCTTATTCAAAGCCTTCTTCAGAGGCCTTCTTTCACCACTGGTTAACATTAGGGAAACATTGTGGTTGCGATTTTGCGATTCAAGGCAAATGTTAATTGGAGGACAGGACATAAATTCTGATATCCTGCATGACAATCTGATATACTTCATGCAACCCAACCCCCACACTAACTTTCTGCTTTGCTACATATTGTAAAGAGCTTACTGTTTCCTGTGTTGGCAGTGAACATTGGGATTGAACATGAATGTTGAGGAATGGAATAATCTAATATGAAAAATGCTGGACTAACAAAGATAGTATGAAATAATTTTTTATTTGCATCATATTGTGCAGCTGACTGTATAGTACCTATAAAAGTAGGTTGAAATTTATGAAGCAAAAATAACAGAATGACACAATTGTTGACTTAAAAAGATTATGTATGATAAAGTAATTTCAAATTCATGAAGGATAAGGACAAAGACAGTACCAGTTGGATATTATCGGGAAATTATAACGACTTCCACCGGTCCATTCACAAATTCTTATTCAAAGCAAAGACTTAAGAATTTCTGCTGGATAATCATTTTAGTAAGTCATCTTTTATGAAGTGATCAGGAACTAAGACAAGATATTTTTCCTGACCAAGATGTTAACAGTAAATGTTACATGAACAGATGCACATAAAGATAAAACATACTTAAATATATGCTGACCTTGAATTTACTATTGTAGTGTGGTTTAAAAATTCAATTTGTATGTCTACACGTGTGCAAAATAACCAAACTCCACTGACACATGCATTTTGCAAGTTAGCTGCTGACGCAGATTTGTTCAAAGCTGTATGAGTGGCAGAGCCAAATTGCTGACAGCTGTTCAGACATCAGAGCCTCACCACCACCATCCTGTTTTGCTCTCATAACCAGCCCCCTCATCCTGCATACATGACTCTTGGATAATATACACACACACACACACACACACACACACACACACACACACACCACAAAACACATATAATTGTATCATAATTACATGTTGGTTTATGGCAAAAAAAATCACAGATAAAATTTGCTATTTCAGAGGATATGGTCATCTATAATGTGGAATACATACTAATTTCAGTTCAATAAATTTCTATGTAGTGTTTCACAAACCCATGTTAAGCTATACAGTGCTGACAGAGTATGCCAAAGAACAACTTGTTGGAGATATTGATTGGTGTTTATAGTAGCCAATAGTATTGAATGTATGTTTTTTACATTTACAACAAATAAAGACTTGTTGTAGCTCAGAGCAGCTAAAGGTGATAGGAGGGGAAAAGCAAAATCTAATAATATTAATAATAATAATAATAATAATGATAATAATAATAATAATAATAATAATACATTTTATTTATAGGCGCCTTTCTTGACACTCAAGGTCACCTTACACCATCAATCATAAAAACAGACACAATATTATACACAAATCTAAGATATAACCTCACTCAAATCAGTGAATAAAGTAATAAAGTATTATTGCACAAGTCATAAAGTTGTGTTTTTGTATGGTAAACTGTGAGACCTGACCCCCAGAAGAATTCCGCTCCAGCAGCATCCTTCTTTCCATTGCATTGTCATAAAAATTCAGAAAGCATTTCATTGGATGCAAAATTAATATTCCTACCATTGTTGGACCAAATACAGTCATATAGTTGATATTAAGTGCAAAACATTCAGTATGTGATAAAAACACTTGGCCATCAATTTTGACATCATGGGAACTTTAAGAGACAGGCTGCTTATGCTGCTTATATGACGTCAAGCCCAAACATCGCGTGATGTAGATGTGACACCAGCAAAGTACTATTTTATTAATTTACAGGATGGCCACATAGAGGAAACACAAAACTTCTCATCAGCTGGAGGGTTTTACTAATATTTGAAAAAAAAAAAAAAAAAAAGATGGAGCTCCTCTAAGTAAAGAGAAAAAAATCATGGATAATGACCCTATTAAAATCAAATCAGGAAGGTAGGGTGATGTTGAAATAACTACCTCAGTTGTCTGTGGTAGGATGTTTCCACTGGGGATGGAGGCCTCGTCCAGTCCTGATGATCAGCTGCATATTGAGTCAGACCCCAGGGTCACACAGACAGGAATTAATCAATCAATATTCTCACCTCTTTAACAGGCATGTGTGTATTTGCATTCCTTGTGTGCGTGTGCGTGTGTGTGTGTGTGTGTGTGTGTGTGTGTGTGTGTGTGTGTGTGTGTGTGTATTTGTGTGTGTGGTGGTATGGAGAAGCAGTGCTGCTGATGCTCATTAGGGAATGTAAAGCGGCTTTTACAGCTTGATTCAGCAATAATGGCAATCTGGATAGGATGAGTGATTTGAGTAATTTCACTGGATTTGATCCAGTGTGAGTGATTAATTATTTTTTACCTTGTTTCCTGAGGGCCCACCACCTGCAGGAGAAACCTCTGGGATCGGGTGCACTGCCATATGGGTGGCAGTGAAGGCCAGGGATCTCGACGGACCGGACCTGGGCGGGAGAAGCTGGCTCTGGGGACATGGAACGTCACCTCTCTGTGGGGGAAAGAGCCAGAGCTTATGCGTGAGATGGAGTGCTACCAGTTGGATCTGGTGGGGCTCACCTCTACACACAGCCTGGGCTCTGGAACCGTTCCCCTGGATAGAGATTGGACTGGAGAGTTGTGGTCTAAAGGTCTTGGGTGCCTCAAGGGGTTTTAACCCTCGAACACTGTGGTGGACACCGGTGGTCAGGGAAGCCATCCGACTGAAGAAGGAGTCCTTCCGGGATATGTTATCTCAGAGGACTCCAGAGGCAGTTGCAAGGTACCGACAGGCCCAACGAGCAGCAGTTTCCGCTGTAGGGGAGGCAAAGCAGTGGGTGTGGGAGGAGTTCGGAACAGCCATGGAGAAGGACTTTCGTTCGGCACCAAGGTGTTTCTGGAAAACCGTCCGGAACCTCAGGAGGGGGAAACGGGGAACCATCCAAGCTGTGTACAGTAAGAATGGAATACTGTTGACCTCTATGGAGGAGGTAGTCGGGCGGTGGAAGGAGCACTTTGAGGAACTCCTGCATCAGACCGATATGCCCTATTGTAGAGGCAGAGCTGGAAGCTGATGGGGGATCATCATCAATTACCCTGGTGGAAATCACTGAGGTAGTTAAACAACTCCACCGTTGCAAAGTCCAGGGGATTGATGAGATCCGCCCAGAAATGCTGAAGGCTCTGTCTGTTGAGGGGCTGTCTTGGATGACACGTCTCTTCAACATTGCGTGGAAGTCTGGGACAGTGCCTAGGGAGTGGCAAATTGGGGTGGTGGTCCCCTTGTTTAAAAAAGGGGACCAGAGAGTGTGTGTCAATTACAGGGGTATCACACTACTCAGCCTTCCTGGTAAAGTCTACTCCAAGGTGTTGGAAAGGAGGGTTTAGCCAATAGTCGAATCTCAGAAGAGGAACAATGCGGATTCTGTCCTGGCCATGGAACAACGGACCAGCTCTTTCAGCACAGTATGCAGAGGATCTCATCACTGCTTTTTGCAGATGATGTGCTACTGTTGGCATCATCGGTCTGTGACCTCCGGCACTCACTGGATCAGTTTGCAGCCGAGTGTGAAGCAGCTGGGATGAGGAACAGCACCTCTAAATCTGGGGCCACGGTTCTAAGCAGGAAACCGATGGATTACCTCCTCCGGGTAGGGAATGAGTCCTTGCCCCAAGTGAAGGAGTTCAAGTACCTCGCGGTTCATGAGTGAGGGGACAATGGAACGTGAGATTGGTTGGAGATTCAGAGCAGCAGGGGCGGTGTTGCGTTCGCTCTACCGCACAGTTGTGACGAAAAGAGAGCTGAGCCAGAAGGCAAAGTGGATACAAGCGGCCGAAATGGGTTTCCTCAGGAGGGTGGCTGGCGTCTCCCTCAGAGATAGGGTCTTTTGCATGGAAAGAAGCCAGTTGAGGTGGCTCGGGCATCTGGTAAGGATGCCCCCTGGGCGCCTCTCCTGGGAGGTGTTCAGGCACGTCCAGAAGGGAGGAGACCACGGGGAAGACCCAGGGCTAGGTGGAGAGATTATATCTCCACACTGGCCTGGGAATGCCTCCAGATCCCCCAGTCAGAACTGGTTAATGTGGCCCGGGAAAGGGAAGTTTGGGGTCCCCTGCTGAAGCTGTTGCCGCTGCGACCCGACCCCGGATAAGCGGTGGAAGATGAGATGAGATGAGATGAGATGAGATGAGATGAGATGAGATGAGATGAGATGAGATCAAGAAAGATTTCTGTGCTGTCGAAAATATAGCTTTTATTTTCCTCTTGTGGCCCGATACCACCATACGATAGAACAAAAGGCAATGGCGAAGAAGGTGAGCAGCTGAGCTCCTATCTTTGCCCACAGCACTCTCAACATCATCAGTGGCAGCAGCCTCAGCATTGCTCGCAGGGACTGCCCCAGCCGCCCCTGACCCTCTCACCTGTCTCCTCAGCCTGGGAGAAGGCTAAGCTACTGCCTCTGGCAGGACAGTGATACTGTAGGGAGTGTTACTGTATTTGTTGTTACTAACAAAAGGTGTCTCCCCACACCTTACTTTTCCCTTCAAAGACTTCATTTCTATGACATTAACACACCTGATAAAAAGGCTGTTTCAGAAGTTAGCTCTGCCAACAGCGAGAGGCACCCCATCTGAGAGGGGGTGGCCAATAAACTGAATGAGCTCTACTCTCATTTTCAAAGACAATGGCACAGTCTTGACACCATTCCCCGTTATTCCATCCATCAGCTCCAGTCCACTATCTTCTCCTTTCCCACCTCAACAGAAGAGTGAGCATTTACACAGGGTCAGCAATGGGAGATCAGTCCAACATTTAGCTGGAGAGTCTTGCATGAGACAATGACAGTGTGGCCACCAGTGAGTGTGGCAGAGCAGCTTATACTGCACTGATTGCAATGAGTCTCAGGTGTGTGATCAGGTTAGCAGATGGGATGTGGCTGAGTGTGGAAAAGTACTGAGGGCACTGGTGAGCAGATGAGGAAACAATGGCAGTAGGTAAGACTGTGACAGTTATTGTAAGCCTTATCATTGTGTAAGTTGCAATGTTATGTGTCAGTGTCATGGCTGTTGTGATTTTTTATTATCATTACTGGTTTTATTGGACATATGTGTTCTTTATGGAAATGTTTCTTTTGTATTCAGTTATCTTGCATGGTACGTCAAGTTTTTATTGTAGGATGGAAAAAAATGCCTCCATTTCTGATAATATGGTCTAACTCACTAATCCCTCTCTGTGGAACAACATGAATACTGTCAACCTCTCTTGAGTTTCCAATGTTTATTATTATTATTATTATTATTATTATTATTATTATTATTATTATTATTGCATGATCCTTCACTTGAGTCAGAACCTGGCTAACTTAGCTGAAGTATTAGTAATTAAATTTCTCTATGGAATGAACTACTACTCATTTGTAGATTTGTGGACTCCATTAATGAAATGCCCGATTACCTGGATTGTTAGGCAGTGCTCGGTTCCATCCTTTTTCCCTTGTGTTTTCCGTGTTTCCTTGCCCCCTTGTGGTCTTGTCTGTCTTTCCCTGTTTGTTCAGGTCCGTGCTGTGGGCTGCATCTACCTGCCCAGCTCCTTTCACACCTGCAAGTCATCACCTCATCTATGACTTAATCAGCAGCCTATTTAACCCCAGCTCAGTCCACCAGTATTCGTCGGATTGTCTCCTTGTTTCAAGTGGTACACCCGTCCGCTCCTCTGCCAGTCGTCTGTCTGCCTGTATTTGCTTGCCTGTATTTACTGACTTTCTTTTGTACTTTGTTCCTCCTGTTAAGCCCTCAGCCCAGCCCAGTCTTGCCGGTGAGAGGAATTGGATCGTGACCTTCTGGAGCGTTTTTCTGTTCTCTCCCTTTGTTGCCAGTTTTTGGACTCCTTCTGTTATATTATTTTATTAAGCGATCTATCCAGAGCATTTTATGCTCTCGTCTTTAGTTGCCAGTTTTTGTGGGCCCTTTTAGTTATTAAACCATTTGATTTTTGCAACCTGCCTGTTCTCCTGTGCAATCTCTGAGTTTCATCACTGTGAGTTCTTCCTTCGGGTCTGAGAGTGTTCGTACACTTGGATGGTACATACTTTGGTACACAACACGGATAGCCACCATTTCACCACCAGGAGTTACCTCAGAACTGGATGGCAGTTGTGTATCTGTTAGCAGCCCTTTCCAACCAACCCTTGGAGAATTAATCCACCCATATTGGAAGATTAAGCAGTTTAATTCCAGATGATCTCGGGGCTGATGTACCTAAACAGGTAATCCTATGTCAGAGAACAAGAGGCCTGCATCTAACACGTGACATGAGACAGTTATAATTAGTAGTGCTTAATTCACCAAATATAATCTATTAGTTATCATATAGGTAAGCATTAGTAATGAAGAAAGTTGCCAGACACGCCCCAGAGCACTGGAGGGTATATATCCCACTGCCCACGGCAAATGCTCACTTTTTACTTCACTTTAGTTCTTTTTCACTTCACTTTCAGTTGTTTCCTCTTCAGAAAAATGTTTTTCACTAGTTTTTGAATTTATTTTGTCTTTGTTACATTTAGTTACTTAAATTTTTGCTCGCCACATTAAACCGCATAACTTTATCAAAGTTAAAGCCGAACTCTTCTTTTCTTTAACCATTAAGGCAATCACATAATAATTTAAATATATAAAAAAATTTTGTAGATATTTTCTACTGGTCATTGGAAGTATTCTCAACTTTATTAATTATATATTCATTATTAACTGAGAAGTTTTGCCATACAGTCATCAACCTCTTTGGACTGAAGTCCTGCAGCCAGCCTCAACCCATGTGTCTGGTCAAATAGCCACCGAAGGAGCCACTCCTCTTCTGTTACTGATGCCAAAGGACCAGCCCCTGAAACATCTCTGTCTAACACTGGCTCTCAACTCCGCGGCTTGACTAGTTCTTCCCGTTCCCAGTGCAGATCAGAGCAACAGCTGGGGTCCACTTGGGTCAGTTCGGGACAGGCCATCATTGGAGCGCCGCTGGCAGAGAAGTAGGCATCCTCCACACTGCTGTTGATAAGAGTTGGTGTCGTAGGCTATAACAATCTCAATTCTCATTAGACTCGCTTAGTCTTTAATTCAAGAAATGAACACTACATTCGCATTTCTCATTCTCTTCAAAACTACTTCTCACTATCGCCAAAATCATTCATTCCTCATCCAGTTGTTTGTATTACATCATATAATCCATAATATTCATCATATTATTCATTATTCACATCCATTCTCATTGTTGTGCCAAATAATAATACTTTTCATTTAAGTTGTTGTCAGACAGTATCCTTTTGAGCTGGAAATAGATAATCAAATAGACGATCACTGTATGGAGAGCTTACGCTTCAGATGATTAGACTGATCTACCATTAATTCATTAATTATTATTGAATAAGAATTAAAAGAAAAGAATAAATAAAATCATTCTGATCTGATGAAGGTTGGTGACCCTTTCTATAATAACAGGGGCAAGCATTAAACTCAAAGGTTTAGTGACCTAATTCCCCTACACCTGGATAGTTTTCCACCTAAACTCTTCTCAGGGAAGAAACACACTTTTGCCGGTGCATGGTACCACAACAGAACGTGGCTTGAGTAGTTTGTGAAAGACAATGCTGCACACGGTTACTCTTGTAGACAGTTTATTGTTCATGCATTACATTATCATATTTAATGTTTAGGGTAAAAGGCTTTGAGGGCTCTTTTAAAATGTCAGGCTCCAGCTCTACTTGGCCCAGCCTGAGTCACCGTGTGTAGTAATTAGGCCACAATCATATTAGTCCTATCATTTTTGTGTAAGCTGATACTGGGTCTTTTTCAGTGTTTGCCAGTATCAAGTAACAGATATCTAAGAGAGTAGAATAAAATGTCACCTGAGCTGCATGCTGCTATAGTCTAGTTTGTTTGATGTATAAAAATTATTGTTGTCTGTGGTGCTGATGCGACTGTCACAATGTCACTGTTTTAGTGACTTTGTGTTGCACTAAGAACTGACTGTTCAATTCTTATAAATAATAGACTGCACTTTTGAGTCACAATTGTGTCTAAGTGTCATTACTAAAGTATCCAGTCAATAAATCTTTTAGTAGTAGTCTTCTAACAAACTTCGTAGTATTGAACTATTCAATATGAATCTTTTGTTAAATTAAAAAGTCTGAAAAAAATTACTTTGATTGTCAGGACCCACCCATAAAAATCAATTGTCAGGGCCCACCCATAAAAACCGACTGTCTGGCAAATTACTTTCCTCTGATGCTGGGACTGCTGCATGTACACTAGGTTAACATCACCTGCTCCATCCTGGTGCTGGATTTTGGCAAGTTTATGCTTAGCAGTTCCAGTCAAGCTTCTTACACAAGACAACAATTTGCATTCTTAAACACACTGAAGTTCTCATCCTTTTTTTTCTCCTTTCTTTCTTTCTTTCTTTCTTTCTTTCTTTCTTTCTTTCTTTCTTTCTTTCTTTCTTTCTTTCTTTCTTCTTCTGTGCATGTCTGGGAATGAGCCAGCATGCAGTGGAGATGAGTGAGCAGGAGGACAAGTGGAGGTCTGCTACTGGGCAAGCCAGCAAAGCAGACACACGAGAGGGATGATCCAAGCAAGTGTTTCCCTGTCTTTGCAAGTTCGTCTTTTTACCTTTTGTGTCAAGTGTTCTAGCCTTCCCAGTGTTTTTGTTTTGTTTGTTCTCTTACCTTGCTTTTTTTTTTTTTTTGCATTTATGGACTCTTTGCTTTTGGAATTATTAATTTGGTTTTGACTTTTGCCCTCCTCATCCTCCCATAAGTCTTTGTTTGGTTGCCTTTATGTGTTAATATATTGAACTGCACCAGCACCACCCTTGATGGTCTGCATAGGATTCAATCCCTGTTGGTCCGTGGCACACTGATGACAGATGACTTGATATATGTGCAACTTGGATCCTTGTATATTACAGCAATAGGTATGCGATGGGCCAGATCTAGGTTCAATAGGAGTGGTGAGTAAGAATAACAAATTAGACCAAAGACCCAGGACTTCACATACAAAAAGGTTAGACTAGACCGGTCTTTATTCTTAGTTTGATCTCTTTCCTTTAGATTTACATTATACTTACTTTACGGGTTAGTTACTTCTTGAGTTAAGTCTTACTTTTCTTACTTTCACTGGTGAATAGGTACCTATGTACCCTGTAATATTATTTCAAAGTAAGTTTAACCCTTTGTAGATTATCCTTTTCATCGCAGGTAAGATGTAGAATTTACCTTTTCAGTTATCAGAAATGACCTTATGTATACATCACAGTAACATTGACTGTCTCAAAATAAAGTACAAGATACAATGGAACACCATCAGATTCCCCTTTTTCAGGTCCAGTCCAAGTCCAGCTTTGTATCTCAGTTCTCAGAATGAGGAAAAAGGGAAAAGGAAGTGAAAAAAAAAGTCTCTCCTACCACAATGACAGTAAGGTAAGTAACAGTCCAACCTTGCGCAGTGGATCTCTCACTGGCCCGACAGGGACTGAACAGTTCTCAGGTACGTGTACCATGGGTGTAGGCCTGCCATCTGGGATGTCCTGTGAGGGTGTGTGCTGCTCAGGTGCTTCTGCACACAAGAGGATGTCCATCTCCAGTGCAAAAACATTCAAAGAAGAGGCAGAACAAAAAAAAAAAACAACTTTTACCTGTGAATGACAGGTCATACAGAAATAAAACATCTACATCAATATCATAACAAACTAGAACATCACAAAATACATCACATATAACTGCCAAGAGAATATGTTACTGCATGTGCCAGAATTAACCTGAAATGGCAGTGGAGCAGTACTTTTACCTCCCACTGCCAGCACTTTTGATATAAGCATGCACTCAAAAAAATGATTCTAGCCCTTCTTAGATGTGACACATTTACATATCATTTAGTTTATTTAAAAAATATCTGCTTACAAAATACACATTTGTATTCACTGAGTGTAACATAAAATGAATTCATAATTTATTTTTGTGATTCATGAACGCAAAATGAATGAGTTTTGCTGTGGGACAGAATTTTACGTATGCGCGAGACTCTGGTTGTCGTTCAAATTTGCGCAGTGTGTTGAGTACTTCAAGCCCTTCCAAACTCCACAGACTGCACTGGAGATTTGTGGGAAATTCCATACTGACTGCATGCAGAAGAAAGTCCATTGTTTGGTAAGTTGTCCATCTTTTGTTGTGGTTTACAGTGTAGTTTGCTGTGAAAAGTGTTAATAAAAATATGTGCATGAGCTGTGGAAGATTTTACGAGACGGAATTAGCGGGTTAGCTGGTGCTAACGATAGCCAGATAGTCTTTTTTCACCTCCGATTAATACTGTTTATGATTCAGTGTTATCACCTGAGAAGCTACACAGGAGGACAGTAGTGGGAGTTCAACGGGACTGTATATGTTGCATATAGTGTTTGTTTCTGTTGATAATAGAACAACGGCCTTGAACGAAACGTACGTTAGCTGCGCACTTAGCCGCAGGCACTACACACACACTAACAGTTTAGCCACTTTGTGTCTCTCTCCAAAGACATTAGCGAGACTCGAAAAACTAAATACATATTTAGCAATAAAAAGTTAATTTACTCATTTCGGACACTTGTTTTAATGTAATAAAATGATTATTATTTGTTATGTGCTCGATGACCGGAAAATTGTCTTGCTTGAAACCGGTCCATGGTGTAAAAAAGGTTGCAGACCGCTGAGTTGTGACCAGTGGCGAACATTTTAGTTAAGCTCAGTATGAGCAAATATACTTGTTATCTTCCCCTTTATGCTTTGTGTGTCTGAGTGACCGCTGTGGGAGTCTTCTCTTATTTATTTGACTGTAGGTTTATTTACTGTTAACTCACACAATTGTTTATCCAGTTTGTGTGGATAAAATTGTTGCTGCATGAGGAGATGCAAAAGAAATTAACATTAAAGGCAGGCCTATTTTTTTATTTTGGTGCAAATTTGGTTTGATCTGTGTGCTCTCTCAAGGCTACTGCATTAGCTGTTAGATTGATTGCGGGCAGCACGGTGGAACAGCAGGTAGTGCGCGCACCTCACATCAAGAAGGTCGCTGGTTCGATCCCCGCGTCAGGCCTTTCTGTGTGAAGTTTTCATGTTCTTCTGTGGGTTCCTGTGTGTTGCCTTGCAATCGACTGACTGGTCCAGCGTGTACCCCGCCTCTCATCTGTCGACAGCTGGGATAGGCTCCAGCCCCACCCCCCACCCCACCCCCGCAAACCCAAAAGGGATAGGCAGCATAGAAGATGAATGAATGAATAACATTGGTTGCTTCACATATCCATTTTGTTTTTATTTTTTTATTTTTAACACATTTCTGTAATTCAAATCCAAAATTTTATTTAAAAATGTAATGTTAATAAAGTTTTTTCATTACCAAAAAGTTCTTTACTCTTGACAGCCTCAACACATTAATCCAAACATCCCATACAAATGGAGGACAAAGCTAATCAACCCCATGCCATTCCACGCTCTTTCACATCAAGCAATACTACAGGTGGAAATGTGCATGAAAACTGGACATTACTGAGATTGCTTCCACTTTTGATTGGTCAACTTTTGCCAGAATATGAACCAGCATGGCAAGTGATTTTAGATCTCAGGGACATAGATGAGTTGGTTGTAGCCCCTGTTCACACAGAAGAGACTATTGCCTATCTTGAAGCTAAGATCTGTGATCACAGACAGCGCTATCTTGAACTCTTTCCACATATCAAGCTCCTGCCAAAACACCACTATTTAGAGCACTATCCACAAATGATTTGTTTCTTTGGACCACTCATTGCACTGTGGATGATGAGATTTGAGGCTAAGCATAGCTTCTTCAAGCAGGTTGCTCGTCATACTGCTTGAAGTATGATGGAGGTGCTGACGTGCTGACGTGCTGAGGTAAGCGTATCGTCTCACTTCCTGTTTCTGGTTGCTGCCTTACGAGTAGTGTGCGTTTGTCGCTCTTGTTCCTCTGAGTGTAATTTGCTCTGTGTTTTGTTACAGCGGCCTTTTATCCGCACTCTAGAGTAACATTAGTTCTGCTCAAGCACCCATAAGTCTGTTTATTTAGCGACCGTCAATTTTATTTGTCTACGCGCTTGTCTGCTCTGCTAGCTATACCAACTTAGCCTAGCAGCTAGCGATGGCTTCTCTCTGTCCCTCTCCAGCTCTCTCCTGCTTGGTGTGTCACATGTTTAGCTACTCCTCTGCCTCCTTTAGTGATACTGGTACGTGTAATAAATGTAGTTTATTTGGTGAGTTGGAGGCGAGGCTTAGTGAATTGGAAGCTCGGCTCCGCACCATGGAAACAAAACCATTAGCTATAGTTAGCCAGGCCCCCGTAGTCGGTGCGGACCGACCAAGTGCAGCTCTGGCTAGCCGTCCCTCGACAGCTCCTGAGCAGCCGGGAAACCAGGGAGGCTGGGTGACTATTCGAAGGAAGCATAGTCCCAAGCTGAAGCCCACGGGTCACTACCAACCGCTTCATGTTTCTAACAGGTTCTCCCCACTCGGCGACACACCCGCTGAGAAACCAACTCTGATTATTGGCAGCTCCATTTTGAGAAATGTGAAGTTAGCGACACCAGCGACCATAGTCAAATGCCTGCCGGGGGCCAGAGCGGGCGACGTCGAATCAAATTTGAAACTGCTGGCTAAGGATAAGCGTAAATACCGTAAGATTGTTATTCACGTCGGCGGTAATGACACCCGGTTACGCCAATCGGAGGTCACTAAAATTAATGTGGAATCGGTGTGTACATATGCTAAAACAATGTCGGACTCCAGTTTTCTCTGGACCCCTGCCAAATCTGACCAGTGATGATATGTTTAGCCGCATGTCATCGTTCAATCGCTGGCTGTCGAGGTGGTGTCCAGCAAACGGTGTGGGCTTCATTGATAATTGGCAGACTTTCTGGGGAAGACCTGGTCTGATTAGGAGAGATGGCATCCATCCCACTTTGGAGGGAGCAGCTCTCATCTCTAGAAATCTGACCGATTTTATTTATGAACCTAACCCCTGACAACTCAGAGTTGAGACCAGGAGGCAGAGCTGCAGTCCTACACGCTTCTCTGCGCCTCCATTAGAGCAGTTACCCACCCAACACTCCATAGAGACTGTGTCTGCCCCCCGACCACGTAAACTAAGTAAACCAAAAGTACAGAGAAGAGGAGTTAAACATAAGAATCTAATTAAAATTAGAACAACCTCTGCAATAGTACAACAAGATAGGAGAATTAAATGTGGACTCCTTAACATCAGATCTTTGTCCTCTAAAGCTGTTCTAGTAAATGAGTTAATATCAGACCATAATGTTGATTTATTTTGTCTGACTGAAACCTGGCTGTGTCCTGAAGAGTATGTGAGCCTAAATGAAGCTACTCCTCCGAGCCATATTAATACTCACATTCCTCGAGGCAGCGGCAGAGGAGGTGGAGTTGCAGCCATTTTTGACTCAAGCCTTTTGATCAACCCTAAACCTAAACTCGACTACAACTCATTTGAAAGCCTTGTTCTCACTCTTTCTCATGAGAAATGGAAAACAGTGCAGCCACTTTTATTTGTTGTAGTATACCGCTCTCCTGGTCCTTACTCCGAATTTATAGCTGAGTTCTCGGAGTTTCTATCAAGCTTAGTTCTTGAAGCAGATAAAGTAATTATTGTAGGTGACTTTAATGTACATGTCGACGTTGATAATGACAGCCTTAGCACTGCGTTTATCTCAGTATTAGACTCAGTTGGCTTCCGCCAGAATGTACATGAACCGACTCACTGTTTTAACCACACCCTCGACCTTGTTCTGACATATGGCATTGAAATCGAAGACTTAATAGTCTCCTCACAGAATCCTCTTTTATCAGACCATCATTTAATAACTTTACCAATAATTACCAGACTACCAGCCAGTAGGCAAAAATTCTTATACCAGACTCCTGTCTGATAGTGCTGTAGCTAAATTTAAGGATATGATCCCATCAGTATTTAATTCAATGCCATGTCTCAATACAACAGAGGAGTCTTATGCTAACGTTAGTCCCTCCCAGATTGACTTCCTGGTTGATAGTGCTACAGGATCGTTGCGTATGACACTTGACTCTGTTGCTCCCCTAAAAAAGAAGAAAATTAAACATAGGAGGTTAGCTCCATGGTATACTCCTCAAACCCGCAAATTAAAGCAATCCCCGGAAAATAGAAAAGAAATGGCGTTCTACCAAATTGGAAGAATTTCGGTCCGCCTGGCAAGACAGTCTTAAAATATACAGGAAAGCCCTCCGCAGTGCCAGGGCAGCCTATTACTCTGCACTAATAGAGGAAAATAAGAACAATCCCAGGTTTCTCTTCAGCACTGTAGCCAGGCTGACAGAGAGCCATAATTCTTGTGAACCATGTATTCCTTTAGCTCTGAACAGTAATGACTTCATGAGCTTCTTTAATGATAAAATTCTAACTATTAGAGACAGAATTCATCGACTCCTGCCGTTAACAGGTACTGTTTTGTCTTCAAACGCAGAAATCGTAGAAACTGTTTCTCAGTCTGTCGCAGTTTTAGACTGTTTTACTCCTGTTGACCTTCACCAACTAATTTCAATAATTTCATCATCAAAATCATCTACCTGTATTTTAGATCCTATCCCGACTAAGCTGTTTAAAGAAGTATTACCTCTAATTGACTCTTCAGTTTTAGACATGATCAATCTCTCTTTATCAACAGGCTACGTACCACAGTCCTTTAAAGTAGCTGTGATAAAACCGCTACTGAAAAAGCCTACTCTTGATCCAGGGGTTTTAGCCAACTATAGACCGATATCCAACCTTCCCTTTCTCTCAAAAACTCTTGAGAAAGCAGTTGCCAATCAGCTGTGCGACTTTCTAAACAATAATAGTTTACTCGAGGATTTCCAGTCAGGATTTAGAGTGCATCATAGCACAGAGACAGCACTGGTTAAAGTTACAAATGACCTTCTAATTGCATCTGATAAAGGATTTGTCTCTGTACTAGTCTTACTGGATCTTAGTGCTGCATTTGACACCATTGACCATGGCATCCTATTGCAGACACTGGAACATTTCATTGGCATTAAGGGAACTGCGCTAAGCTGGTTTAAATCCTACTTGTCAGATCGCTCTCAGTTTGTACGCGTTAATGACGACTCCTCTGTGCTCACTAAAGTCAGCTATGGAGTTCCGCAGGGTTCTGTGCTTGGACCAATTCTATTCACCTTATATATGCTTCCTTTAGGTAAGATTATCAGGAAGCACTCAATAAATTTTCATTGCTATGCAGATGATACCCAGCTATATTTATCAATGAAACCGGAAGAAACCAGTCAGTTAACTAGACTACAAGCATGTCTTCATGACATAAAGACCTGGATGACCTGCAATTTTCTGATGCTAAACTCGGACAAAACTGAAGTTATAGTAGTAGGCCCTAAACATCTTAGAAGGTCACTTTCTGATGACATAGCAGTTATGGATGGCATTGCGCTGGCCTCCAGCACCACTGTAAAGAATCTGGGAGTTATCTTTGACCAAGACATGTCCTTTCACTCCCATGTAAAACAAATTTCAAGGACTGCCTTTTTTCACCTACGTAATATCGCAAAAATCAGGCATATTTTGTCTCAAAATGATGCAGAAAAACTAGTCCATGCATTCGTAACTTCCAGGCTGGATTATTGCAATTCTTTACTATCAGGCTGCCCAAATTCGCTGCTGAATATTCTCCAGTTGCTCCAGAACGCTGCAGCACGTGTTCTGACAAAAACCAGGAAGCGAGATCATATTTCTCCAATACTCGCCACTTTGCACTGGCTCCCTGTAAAGTTTAGAATAGAGTTTAAAATTCTCCTCCTTACTTACAAAGCCATAAGTGGCCAGGCACCTTCTTATCTTAAAGAGCTCATAGTACCTTATTGCCCTACTCGAACACTGCGTTCCCAGAATGCAGGTCTACTTATGGTTCCTAAAGTCTCAAAAAGCAGAACAGGAGTCAGAGCATTTAGCTATCAAGCTCCTCTCCTGTGGAACCATCTTCCAGTCTTTGTCCAGGAGGCAGACACTGTCTCTACATTTAAGAGTAGGCTTAAAACTTTCCTTTTTGATAAAGCTTATAGTTAGGGCTGGCTCAGGCTTGTCCTGGACCAGCCCCTAGTTATGCTGCTATAGGATTAGACTGTTGGGGGACATCCAAAGATACACCGAGCTCCTCCATCCTTCTGTCCCTCTCCATCCGCACGCTCTCATGTCCTACCACGGCGTGTTACTAACTTAGCTCCTTCCCCGGAGTCTCTGTGCTTTGTCGTCTTGCAGGTTCCCATGGACAGTGGCTGAATCTGGATTGTGGATTTCAGCTGCGTCTCCTGCCTTGGCCCTGCCTGACATCCACTGCAACTGCTACTGCTGTTATTACATCCACTGTCACTGTTACTGTGACTGCATGTCTGTCTCTCTGTCTCTGTCTCTCTCTCTCTCTCTCTCTCTCTCTCTGACTGCTTTTCTTTCTGTCTGTCTGTCTGTCTGTCTGTCTCACTCTCTCTCTCTTGCTCTTCCTCTCTCACCCAACCGGTCGAGGCAGATGGCCGCCCACCCAGAGTCTGGTTCTGCTCGAGGTTCATGCCTGTTAAAAGGAAGTTTTTCCTCGCCACTGTCGCCAAGTGCTTGCTCATGGGGGAATTTTTGGTTTCTTTGTAGATAAAAGAGCTTGGTCTGTACCAGCTCTATATGGAAAGTGTCCTGAGACAACTTCTGTTGTGATTTGGCGCTATACAAATAAAATTGAATTGAATTGAATACTAATTGCTTTAAGAATATACCTCGTTCACTAGCTATTGAACACCAGTTTATGCTTGCCTATCACACACATTCCTCCAATCTCAAGAAGTCATCCCTGGAGGTCACAGATGTCTCAATCATGCCTGTTGATGTCCTCAATGATAGAGTAGTGTCCACTCTGAAGCAGCAATACCCAGACATAACTGAGGTTCATATGACTAAAAATGTGTCTTGCATTGGTATACATTACAATAAGGGAATGCTTATAGTACATGGATCTGTAAATGGATTGCCTACATTTCATGAGATCATTTAACTGTGGATTGTTAGGGAGAAGTTGTATTTTCTAGTGAAAGATTTATGTACTTGGTACAGGGAGCATTATGGAGGATTTGAGCTGTCTGTCTCACCCACTAGAGAGGTTGCCCTAATTGAGTTTGGTGACTTGGAAGACCCATATCCTCTTGTGGATTACACAGTTGGGAGTTTGCGCATGGTGATATTGAAAAGATTCATTATCACTAAAGGTGAGTATCATTGGTAAACCTACATAATCTGACCTCTGGATGACAGGCTTGTAAAATCTTCAGATATTTCCATAATGTTTTGTTTTCTTGTTCTCCTCTCTTATTTCTGCCCTAGATTAAGGGTGTTTCATAATAGCAGGTCCAGCTGTTGTGCAGGTCATCTTTGGTGATGCGTCTGACTCCAGAAACAGTGGAAGAACTGCATGGGTTAGTGAAGACATTTTTTCAGTTGAAAGAAGACTTCAGGTTGCAGTACATCAATGCTGACTTCAAGGAGTTCATGAACCTGACTTCCATGTCTGAAATTGAAAATAAAAGTACACTAAAAGTGATATACTCACCAAGGGTTAGGGTCACCTCTCGAGACCTGCATCACTTTGACAACAGCAGACTCATCTGCTGGGACATTTGTCACCAATAGCCCAGAGCCTGAAACCTTTGCTTCCTCAATAGCGTCATCCTGCAGTGATGACACGCTGTGCACATCAACCCCACATTCATCCCCAGACACTCGGCCCTCAAAATGTCCTCTTGGCCGAAGGTTTTTGCGGTCCCTAAATTCTCCTTCGAGGCTGAATTTGAGCTCCACCAAAAGAATACAGAGTTTGAGACAAATGGAACATACTTCAGCCCTGGCCCAAAGTTGAAAGGAATCATCCTTAACCCTTGTGTTATGTTCACTTTTTGGACCCTTTGGTACTGTTCGGGTCAAATTGACCCGGGACATTATTGTTGGCTTTAAAAGTAAGACAAAAATAAAAATTAACATAAAAAACTCCAACATATATTGTCTTTATCTCAATTCCAAACAATATAGATAAGATACATGATAAATGTTTTCAATTAATCTCTGTTAGACAACATTTAACAATGGAAGTTTCATTCGTTTTTTTGTGCTAAAATGATAATGTATGTAAGAAAAATCCACTATAATAAAGCCTCGGGTGGTATTTATGCTTATCTATGAAAAAATTAAATGAAACAATGTTTTCACTGATGTTTTTTATTTTAAACTTATATTCTCAATTGATTTTCATCTTTATCTTATATTAACCAAAGCTGGAGAGCAAAAACAGGTGAATAACAACAAGGGGAACACGAACCAAACTCTGACTGTTTGAATGTCTGAGCAAATTGAATTGAATTGAGTGAATTGAATGAATTGACTGACTGAATGAATGAATGAATGAATGAATGAATGAATGAATGAATGAATGAATGAATGAATGTCTGAGTGAATTGAATTGAGTGAATTGAATAAATGAATAAATGAATGGATGAATGAATGGTTATGAAACACAAATAGAACACATAGAGCACAGAACATGAAGGAAACGTACACTGTCTACACATGATGCACAGAATTTGAGTGCAAAAAGCAAAACATGTTAGTTAATAATATTCTTATGCTAAACAAATGTAGTAAGTGTCAGTGTCAGTCTGTCTGTCTGCCTGCCTGTCTGTCTGTCTATCTGTCTGTCTGAAAAAAAGCAGGGAAGCTTGCATTGTGTGTGTGTGTGTGTGTGTGTGTGTGTGTGTGTGTGTGTGTGTGTGTGTGTGTGTGTGCTTCTGTGGGTGTGTGTGTGTTTGTTTGTGTGTGTTAGTGTGTGTGTCTGTCTGTCTGTCAAGCGTAGTATGCATCCGGGTCAAATTGACCCGAACATCCTATGAAGGACATAAATGTGTAGGGGGTATTGTATCATGTCAAGTATATATTTTTTTTTCTTTCACATGTTCTTCACATAAAATAAGCCAAGGCCATGGAATTTCAGGTCAGAATGTCATATCTTTGTATCATTTTTCTTTTTGTAAAAATTTGAAACGGGTCAATTTGACCCGAACACCACATAAGGGTTAATGGCCTCGCCCAAGAAATGATGAAATACACTAAATATCCAAAAGACTATCAGTGTGAAGAAGTGGCAGCAGCTTTGATGAAGGTGTATCCTTGTCTGGGACAGCTGGGTTCCAAGACAGGATTTTCGGGATGGAAACAATCACTTAAGTATAAAATGCAAAACTATCGAACAAAGCTTGGGCGTCTTGAACATCCTGAAATCTGGGTGAACTCCTTAAACCACAAACGAGAAGGCCAAGGCAAAGCTGCAGCCAAAATCAAGAAACCAAGAAAGGCTGAAGTTCATTATATTCCTCTGCACCCAAAAGGTGAAACCACAGAAAGCTTGGAGAATGAGAGAATGGTTTTATTGTCAGAAGTGAAAAAGCGTGACAACAAAGTGGTGATTAAAGCAAAAATGGAGAAAACCTTCTCCCATAGACGACTTGAGGTTGTGGAGCAGAGGCCCATGATAGCAGAGTTTAAAGACAGATGGCCTGCCTTGTTCGAAATGAATGAAGTAAGTAAACCTGTTTGTTTGTATGTGTTGACTCTTTTTATTCTTCTAGTTGATTAATGGGACAATCACGTATCCCTTCATGGTAGTAATAGAAACAGTAACAGATTGCTGTGTTCTGTTTTTTTTAATCATTATTTCCAGGTGAATGCAGAGTTCTTGCGGATCACCACCAAGCCACTGCAATCAGAATTCATGTCACAGCTTGACCACTTCTCAAACAAGCTGATAAAGATCTTCAAGAGCAAAGGAGAATTGAAGGGGAAAAGGATCAAAGATGTCCTGGCAATCAGTGATTTGGTTAGTAGAAATTCACAGAACACCCCTTTTACTGTATTATTATAATGTTTCTCGTCTATAACAACCTGTTCACATACTTTTGAAAAAAATGGCCTACTTACTGTATGTAGTGTTATTGTTCCTATAGTCTCCAGGCAACCTGTTGCCCCTGTGACGCTGTTGCACCTACATGTGGCTAAAGTCTATCTTTGTTATCTTTGCTTTAGTGTGACAACATCAACACTAAAAGGGAGTGCGTCCTGCGAAGCCTCGTCATCTACCTCAATGAAGATCCAGACTCATTCTTCAAGGAATATCTGGTAAGTTTACCACTGTATGTCTTCATGCATACATCATAAAACAGTGTCACCCACATACAATTGCCATGGTACACTATTATGTCCATTAGGGAATTTCACCAAAGTGTTATTTGGCAGCAACTGGTAACTGATTTTGATACTGACACCTTATGAAGTCTGTCTCTCTACAGTGCAGTAGAACACTTCTTTATACTTAAGTTTATAGCATTCATTTTTTGGTGTTCAGTATTTCTCTCAGTACCATTGTTCTGTGTTTGTGTTGACATTCAGGCCTCAGCCACTGAGGATGCAGAGAGGGACATCGCAGACACAACCATGGGGATTTATACAATAAGAAGAGAGGGGGCTGAGAAGCCAGTGGATGTGGGAATTGTGATTACAGTTACAAGGCATTACAGTTCTCAGCAACATTGGCAGTGTCATCCTGGGCTTTATCATGCTGTTTGGGCGCATTTATGCCCTTGATCTAAGATTTTCCAACAATCTGAAGTACACCTTTGAATTTTTCCAGAAGATCATAATGAATCTGGATGGGCACAAGCTGAGCACAGAGATCCAGCAGCTGAAAATCAAGTTATTTGCGTAAGAGGTGACCACTTCTTATGCTCATCAGATGTTCTGGGAATTGTTTTTATTTATTTATTTTTTTCTCTTTGTCCATAACTAAGGACAATCAGTGTCCTCATCAAAGATTCCCTTGTTCTAACATTTCAGAAGACTTATAAATTGCACAAAGGCATTCAGCAACTACAATTTAGTGAACTTTTCCCTCCGTTAAGATGATGCATGGATAATATGCAGCTGTGTAGAGACTCCTCTGACAAACTGAAGAATGATGGGGGTTTAACACTGGAACATTCTATGGGCTTGGCCACTTTTCCTCACCACCCTAACCTCTTGAGAGTGACTCTACGTTCAACCATTCTCAAGTTGCCATTCAAGTGTCAGTTGACACATTCATTTTGGTCATCCTTGTCATCTGACTGTATGACTCCTGGACATTTACACAACTCATCACTGTCACTGTTAATTGTCATTGTCAGTTCATGGGAAAAAGGTTATTACATTACTAAGAATATTCAAGTAAAACATAGGTCTTGGTGTGAATTATTTAAGTTAAAAATTAGATTTCTTGGTGTGTGTATTCATAATTCATGATGATTTGCATTTTGGGGTTTGGTGTGAGGGTCTAAAAAGGTCCCATTTGTTCAGTTGAGTTGAGATTTGCCGGCTGTGAAAGCCAGGAAGTGAGGAACACCAAACCAGTCACCAAAGTACTGAGTGACCCCTTTGTTCTATATGAAAGTAGGGTCTTGTGAAGACTCCATTTTTTATAGCATCTTTACTGTTTGTGTGGGGTTTGATCAGTTTTCAGCAGTTACAGATTTGTTAACCGAGTACTATTTCCAGGGCACTTTAAAAGTAGCAATGCCCCTCCTAAATTGTGTTTAAATGAAACAAAAGTTAACAGATTGCTAAAGCTGTTCAAAATAAGTGTTGTCCTAATGTGTTTATTCAAGATGTTGAGCCAAATTACTGTCTTAATCTTGGTCATTTCTATCTTGATGATTTGTAAACTGAACAATATATATTCATTTTTTTACTGTTTTCATTTCCTGTTCAGTGCTGTCTTTATTTGTTGGCCTCATGCAGGCATTTTAGTTTTCAGTTTTGACCACTCTTGCAAGTTTGAAATAAAAACATTTAAGCAAGTTTTGTCTCATGTCTCATGGCTTAAAGGGGAATCAATTGAAAAATAATTTTACGTTATTTTATGTCCACATAATTGCATTAATTTGAGTTGAAAAGACACAAAACAGTTGCATTTACTGAGGAGAAATATTTTAATTTAGCTGGATTTTTAAAAAACAAGTTGGACTAACTCAATTATATCATTCTCCCTGGATGACGTTAGATTGGGTTGGGTCTACATATATATATATATTGGATGGAAATTCTGCCCACAATTTAATTGAGTTCATCCAATGAGTTATTTTTTTGAGTGTGTCTCATTTTATCACATTAAATAAAACTAAACATATCAAGTGAAAATTCCCTTATACATTTGGTTTCTTTATAAAATCTAAAATTTGTCTTTTAGAGGGTTAGGGTTTTTCTCTTTCTCTTTGTCTTCTTTTTTTACACTTTATCTGTTCAGGTCTTCGCTAGCATAATCCCAGATACATTACAAAGCCGAAAAGAAAATAATACAATTATTTGCCAAAACGGCCTCAATCCAAGGAGAAGTCTAAGGAAAAATTTGAGGGTAAATCAACACTGTCCTCTAGATCAATGGTGATTAAGCGAGTTGAATTTGTCTTGTTAAGTATTTTAATTAGGCTAACTTCACTGTTTTCTCCTGTTTCCTCCTCTGCTCTGCTCTGTGCTGAGCACACTGTGCCAACATGGTAAGAGGAATGAGAAATGAATGTTAAGAGGGAAGTTTTCTCTCATTCTAAAATTACAAATGTGCATGTGTTTTTGTACTAATCTTCTTTTCTTTAGTGACTTAATGAACTTAATTTCTTCATGCATCTCTATTTAGGAACTTATTTATTCATTTATATAGACTTATTTGAATATTCGTTACAGATAGCTGATGAATCTGCTGGCAACAGTTGTCATTTCATCTGAACAAAAAAAAAAAAAAGACATTCGCTTGAAATGTGAAGCTGCTTTGTGCATGCTTGTGCATAATCAAAGACTGTTTCAAAAAATAGTATGAATTTTCATGGTGAATCTGCCGGTGTTAACTTGTAAATGGCAATGGTAATGTTGCTTTTTCAATTGACCTTAACATTTATTTTGAATCAAGGTATGCTGGTTTACACTCTTTTTGCCACCTCCACTGCAAAAGGCATCTCACTAAACCTTTTTTGTAAACGCAAAAGGACAGATTTAACCAAACACATGACAGCTCATCCATGCTGCTTCCATCAAAAGGACACACAATTCCATACCTGCAGAGATCAGCTTTCACAACCGTTAACTGGCTCTACAGCACGAGAGCCCATCTGTGCAGAGCAGCCAGCATGCATCAGTATTCACTCAGCTTTTCTGTCAGAAAATGTTGATAAAAAGACGTTTTCATCACCTCTCTAGGAGCACTAGTACGTCCCTTACACAGGTTACACACACACACACACACACACACACACACACACACACACACACATATACACAGAGTGAGCTCACGCACACACAGATCTGAAGTATGCACAAAAACATACATACATGCTGATTCAGGCACATAGACACAGAGACACACTGTTGTCCTCCACAACCCTTCACATCCATTTTCCTCAACATGTCCCATTTAATCTGATGGCTGGCAATAGGGAAATGTGACAGGAAAATAATTAAAAAGTGTATGAGGGAGAGAAAAAAAGGACAGAGAGGAGGAGAAGAAGAAAACATGGTGGGACAAATAACAAATAACCAATCCAAAACATGAGCGTCCAGGCTTAATCGGTTGCACAAAGACCAAGCAAGGATGAGCAGACACGGATTCAAAAAGCCAGGTGAAACCTATCCTGGATAAGTATGTGCACGCGGCTTCCTCAAACAGACCCCACCATCGATCACAGATTCACCGATTCACCATAGCAACGAGAGCGGTGTACTCTTCCCCGTCGGAGGCAGAAGTCCTCATGGAGGCTTTTGAGGAGGTGAAGGACCAAATTAAAAAGAAAGGCAACACCGCCACAGTTATAAAACAGCAATAGAAAGCATGGCAAAGTATTGCCTGAAAGTAACGCACAAATACCCACTCACTGCTCCGCTGAAACCATCACAATTGCAATCCAAATAGTTGATTAACATCTCCGAAAACGTAGTTGTACTCTGATTATGAATCAATTGAAATTGTAAGTGAAATTGTGTAAATGTGACTCCATCAGACTGTATAACTCCTTGTTATACCATGGTCTGGGTTAATACTCGATTTTGATTGGCTGCAGGGTGTCCGTTAAAAAGTGTTGTAGGACACCTATAAAAAAAGTTCCGGTCTTGCCCTCTGAAATGATACTTTGTATCACGTAACATAACGTTAAGCAATCATCTCACTTCCCTCCACTGATTAGGCCTAATATAACAGCTGTGGCCGACTGAGCTGCAGGTTCTGTGGCCAGAGCCGGTTACCTTGGCAACGTGTCACAACGAGAGATATTAAATAGTCCGCTCAGCTGCTTCTTGTGGACAAACTTAAAAAAATAAAAAAAAATAAAAAAAAATTAACGTATTAATAATTAATTTAATATTTATTTTTTTCGTAAGTGACCATGGTATAAGCGGGATAATGCCCGACGAGGTGTCCATTATCAGGTGGAGGTGGCCTCTTATGTTTGTTACAAGCTTGCAGGCTACTGCATCCATTCATTTGTCTGTTCATTTGTTGTGTACGGATTTGTCCTGCATTTATTTCAGTGTGCAGGCATGTGGGGTGTATTATATGCAGATCTTTGAATGTGTATTTATTCTTGTGTTGTATAATATGCTTTGATTCTGTGCTTTCTATCGTGTAGAGTCACTATGTGACTTCAGTTTGGAAAGGAACTGATGCTTTGATTTATCCTTATTCAATAAAGGAACATCACGTTACTCTTTGATGTGTATTTATATTTATATTATGGGAAACTGTCTATCTGATGATTGCAACATCATCTAAAATCATCATTTATCTACAATGATTGAAATCAATGAAATTAATTAAAATTGAAATTAATGATGCTTATTTTTTGTGTTAAAGTTTAAATAATGACCGTGGATCTAGTTAAATGTGATAATGTGTAGTGGTCAGTGGAATAACTATTGGTTTCCGTTTGTGATGACTCGTGACTGAGATAAGGGATGAGATTAAATAGATCCTGGAACTTAGCCTGGTCTGGAGCAGGCTAGCTCCAAAGAATAAATCTCCATGGTAACTTTTCTCATAACATACCGCTATCCTGCTTTTGTGCAACCGGATCATGGATAAGTTGAGCAGGATAACCAACATATCCGGGCTTAATCCCTTATCCTAGTTTTGTGCAACGGGCCCATGGTAATTGTTGTTGTTGTTGTTGTTGTTGTTGTTGTTGTGTGTGATGTAGTTGTTGTGTGACAAATAAAGGGGATTGTCCCTCCGATTCTTCTTCTTCTTAACTCGTGATTAATCGCAAATTAATCGCACATTTTTATCTATTCTAAATGTCCCATTAATTATCATTTTAATACTGTTATCAACATTGAAAAGTGGATAGGCTTGCTTTGTGCAAATGTTTTTTTTATTGAAAACAACACCGTGTAGTGTTATATTTCACACTAACATTCTCACTTTGAGTAGTCATTCATATTTTAAGCAAAATCTCACACAATTTAACTCTGTCAATAAACAGATGACAAAAAAAGCCCCTTCAACAGCCCTTTCCAAGGGATCAAAACAGGGTGATACAAAATAAAGTTACAAAGTGCACATCATTGTAAACTAGGACTCAGGCTATAGTGCAGTTAAACCATGGCTTGAACTTTCCTTTCTTATGTTTCCTTTGAACATACAAGCAGTCAGACTATACTGCTCTTCTATTTATTCACCAGAGGCTTATCAACCCAGCCTTTTATTTCTCCCCAGAAAGAATGAACATTACTTGGCTATGGCTGCAATAAGCTTGTTCTTAGTTGCGGTATCCCTGTGCCTCTGTCGAAAGCCATCCGTTGTTGCCTGGTTTTGACAAAGAGACGGCGGAGAATTTGCATTCGCCATGTGTTTGTGGGTTTTTGTTTTTTTTTTTAATTTCTCATTTTACAATGTACATAACAAGATAGGGACAATTATACAAAACTCGAACACAATAATCAATCAATCAATGGTGGAAAATAGCAACCAAGTATGATCATTAAACAAAACAGGAGTCATCTTGAAAAGCAGATAAATAAATAAAAAAGGCAAAATTAAAATAAACAAAAAGAGACACAAAGGAGCAAGGTATGGGAAATTAGAGGAGCAGCGATTGAGAGATAGATGTATATATTTTGTCAGCCTTAAGATTCTTTCTTACCATAGCTTTTAGTGACCCAAAGTAGTTGGCAAAAGTAAACAAGAACACTGTGAGAGAGGGAAGGGTTCCATTCCATTTACAAGTATGAATATGATATTTACCCATGATAATCACAAGATTAACAGTGTCAGAAATGTTGGAATCCAAGTTGTCCATAAAATAAATAATATCATTGAAGGTAAATAAGGGTATGTTGTCCATTTTCAAAGATAACCAATTATGGATTTCGGACCAGAACAAAGTGACACGGGAACATTTAAAAAATAGATGTTCAACAGTTTCAGCCTCTGAAGGGCAAAAGACACATGGATCAACAGCAAATTTAAATCTTTTGTGCAGAAAATCACTGACAGGGTATATTGCTGGTTATCTTAAAAGTGTTTCTTTAACTTTAGGAGCAACAGGGAATGATATATAAAAAGAAAAAGCCTGTCTCTTTAAAGAAACTTCTAAGTTGTCCTGCACAGAGTTTGAATTGAAGTCACCAAAAGTTATTTGTTTACAAACCAGACTTATCAATTTGCTGTTACATTTTTTTATCCAACAAATTGATATCTCCAATTCTTAGAGTGGGCAGAAAGGGTGTAATCGAAGAAAACTGCATACTATTGTGAATCAGTTGGATTAAAGAAGTAGGAATTGCTTTGCAGATCTTTTTATACCCTCCTCTTGAGATAACAACATTATACTTTGTGGTGAATTCCTCAAAAGAAAACAATTGTCCGTCTGGTTTCAGTAGATCATAGACAAATACTAGTCCTCTGTTATACCAATCGGATTCAAAGATGGATTTTTTGTTAATGGTAATAACCCTGTTGTTCCACAGCAAAGAGTTGTGTGTTGAAAAATTCTGGGTAAACATCATCTTCCCAAACTGTAATGCTTGTTCGTGGAAATTGGATAGTTTTACAGGAATTTTTGATATCTCATAGTCACATTTAAGCAAGAAATCAATCCCTCCAACCTTATTAAAAATTTTGTTGGGGATATGGTACCATATAGAATGAGGTTGAGACATACAATCCTTCAACCATTTGATTCTAAAGGATGCAATCACAGATTTAAATTCCATGGCTTTCAAGCCCCCATTAGCATAGTCCCCAACCAGTTGTGATTTGCAGAGATAATGAGTCATGTTCTTCCATATGAATTTGAATATAACAGAGTTAGCAGATCTAATCATTTTTGAAGAAGTGTACAAAGAATGGCAAGCCTAAATAAGTCTTGAAAGACCATTGGTTTTGGATAGAAGAATCCTACCCAGTATACTGTAGATAAGTCCCGTGTGAGCCAATGGTTTAGCACCTTTTGTACTGTTTTTACTCTGGAATTAATGTTCACCTCTTCTCTATCATGCAGGTTCTTAGTTATTACTAAACCGAGGTATCTGACCTCGTTTTTGATGGCGATATTGGCTATGCTATTTAGATTGCTGTCATGAATGGCCAGAAGTTCACATTTTCAAAGACTTAAAGTCAAACCGGAAGCTTTTGAGAAAAGACCTATTTTTTCGATCACTTTTGAAACCATATTATCATTCCTTAAGAAAAGTGCTGTGTCATCTGCACTGGTTTATTATGAATTCCCTCCCCAATATTTCGATACTTAAATTTCAGGGGAATTTTTAAGATAAATCGCCATCAACTCTGCAGCCAAGATAAATAATAGGGGGCTGATTGGGCACCCCTGCCGAATACCCCTCTTGACTGAGAATCGTGCTGTGAAGCCACGGCTGAGAGATACACAACTATTTATATCATTATAAAACATACGAATAACATTACAGAAGTTCGTGCCAAAACCAAACATTTCCAAGGCTTTAAATAGAAAGGGGTGTTCTATTGTATCGAAAGCTTTGAAGAAATCTAGAAATAAAATAAAGCTATCATCTGGGATCAGTGAATTATAGTCAAGCATGTCTAAAACAAATTGGGTACGGTTATGAATATGTCTCCCTTTGATAAATGCAGACTGTGATTCATCAATTATCTTAGTAAGACCTGTTTTAAGTCTGTTAACATAAACGTGAGCTAAAAGCTTGTAATCAACACAGAGGAGTGTAATAGGCCTCCAATTATCCAAAGACAATTTGTCTTTGTTCGGTTTTGGTATAAGCGTGATAATACCGTTTTCATAGTAGGTGACAAATTAGAGTTACCTAAGCATTCTTTAAAGGCATCGTGAATCAAATCTTGAATATCAGTCCAGAAATGTTAAAAAAAACTCTGCCGTGAGGCCGTCTGGACCTGGTGACTTTCCACTGGGCATCTGAGAAATGGCAATGTCCAGGGGTCTCATTTATAAAACATTGCGTGGAATCCATACTAAAAGTGTGCGTACGCCCAAAAGCTGAAAATGGCGTATGCCAAAAAAAATTCGGATTTATAAAACCGTGCGTACTCACACCTGCACGCAATTTTCCCTTTATAAATCACACTCCACCTGGAAGATTGCACAGGTGTATTCACCTCACATCCCGCCCCTGACAGACCCACATTTTACCATGAATGGTCAATGCAAAGTACCTCATGAATGTCTTTGCATATAAATATGCCTGCTGATCAATGGCATTTTACGTTCAATCATGGCAGAAAAAAGAAAAAGAAATTTTACGGAGGGTGAAATCGAGGTGCTTGTGGGTGAGGTGGAGGCCACAAAAGATATTTTGTTTGGTGGTCACAGTAGTGGCGTCACGAATAGAATAAAATGAAAAGAAATGAGTGGCAGCATGTCGTCACCGCAGTGAACAGTTACAGTGCCACAGAGCGTTCTGTGGCAGAAATTAAAAAGAAGTGGTCGGATTTGAAGGTGGAGGCCAAGAAGAAAGTGACATGGCACCGTCGAAGCGCATCTGCTACCGGTGGGGGCAAGGGCGCACCCGAGCCCACACCGCTGGACACCAAGATAGCCTCAATCCTTGGTACGGCCAGCGTGTATGGCATAGTGTCAGAGAAGGAAGGAGACACCAATTTGGCAGAGACCACAGAGGAGACTGGTAAAGTACAGTTTTATCTGTTTATTAAAGTAAATATTTTAAGACTTGTGAAAAGGTAGTTGACTTCTTTGTGTCCCCAGTCATTGTGGAGTTGGAAACGGTGGGTGACGAGGAGGTTCCGGGCACGGCGTGTCCTGGCACCGTGGCTGAAGGCCTGGCTGTCCCCAGCACCAGTGCGTCCCGACCGCATGGCGCACCTACAGTAGAAGTGGTCGGATCCTGACAGACGTTGTCCTTCAAACACAAAGGGACACCATCAGTGCCATTAATGAAGTCCGTGACGAGCTCCAGCAAATACGCACAGTGATGGGCAACATGTGTGAGGTCATGTCTGACATTGCCAGCTCCATTAAAGATCTTGTTAAAAAATGAAACATACTTGCCGTCTTATTTAAAACGCCACATGACACCTTCACGGAGCCTTGCTCCCTGCTGAAATTCCTCATGTCGGGGAGGTGGTTGTGGATCCGGGTCCTCGTGGTGTGGGGGAGGGAGGCCATGCGGGAGGGGAACAGCATTTCCCAGTGCCACATTGTGCAGAACTCCACAAGCCATTATTATTTTATGCGCTTTTGTAGGGTGATAAAGCAGTCTACCCCCCGAGGCATCCAAACACCTCCACCGAGCTTTGAGGAGACCGATGGCTCTCTCCACGACGGAGCGCGCGTGAGAGTGTGCCACATTGAAGCGCACCTCCTTTGCGCTCTGCGGGTTGGTGAAGGGGGTGAGGAGCCAGCGCTTTAGGGGGTAGCCACTGTCACCTGCAAGGTATAACAGAAGAGTAATTATACATCAGGCTTTAATGGGTAGAATCTATACAATGGTGTTTATGTACTTAACCAGGAGCCAGCCATCACGCGCAGCGCCTGCCTGCAGCCTGCTCCCTACACTATTGTGCATCAGGATGAATGAGTCGTGTTGAACCAGGCCACCGTGCCACTACATTCGTCAAGATCATGTCCGAGGTACAAATAATTTTTCACTCGGAGCCCTTATAGCAATGTGAGTACAGTCAATTGCGGCGATTACATTTTGGAAACCGGACATTGCTGCAAATTGCCTTTTAATGTCGGCCTGTTCACCCACAGTGTAAGGAAACCTGATGTATCGATGTATTTTTATAATGCCATCCAAAACGGCTGGCATTATGGCGCTGAGGGATGGCTGTGATATCCCAGACCTAAGGACATAATTTAACTGAATTATATCATACCCAAAAGGGGCTTTAGACAGACAATGTAACATTATATAATATTAATCATATCAAACACTTACCTGTCGGCTAATTCCCGCTGAAAGGAGCCAGTCGCCAGGAACCCCAGAGTGGTCAGCACCTGGATATGCGCCGGGATGGCGCAGTTCCGGCGGGTGGGTCTATCTAACACTGGGCCCAGTTCAGCACATAGATCCAAGAGCACCACTCTAGGGAATCTAAATCGGCTTATTAGCCAGTCATCATCACGGGCCAGGAAATCTCCGTGGTCCCTAAAACTTCTCTCCATCCTGATCCTACCATTTGCGTGATCTTCCAGCAGTGCCAGGGCATCCATTGTGCAGCATTACACACGAGTGTCACCGCACTATTTATATGCTTACTCAGCAAATTGAATGATTGTTACACACCTTGTCACAATTACTACTAATCAATCAGTGCCATTCACCGTTCTGTATCATTTGAAGATGGAAGTATGATATATGAACATTGTGCATAGAGTAGTAGGCTCACTAAAGGAACACATGTATAACACTGCAGACTTGGGTGTTTATGATTACACGGGTCTATAAGTCTGATATGTGATGACATTAAATGTATGAGATCAGTCTGGCTTCAATTCACCACCTCACCATCTGCACCGCCAGTTCCCCCTGTCTCCAAAATGTTCGTAAGCAAGCATCAAAGTTGGCGTACTGGTGCGCACATTTAGTTTATTTTTATAAATCACAACCTTTGCGTAGGAAGTTGCGTACGCAACTTTTATGCCCCGTTTTGTGCGTAAGCAAGTTTTATAAATGAGACCCCAGGACAAACTCACGCTAAGTTTATTTTTATAAATCACAACCTTTGCATAGGAAGTTGCGTACGCAACTTTTATGCCCTGTTTTGTGCGTAAGCAAGTTTTATAAATGAGACCCCTGCTCTGTTATAGAAATTTTAGCTTCGGTCAGGGTTTTGAAATCCTCATCTATTTTGGGAGCCCAGTTATTCAGCAAACCCAGGAAAAGATCAGTTTCTTGATTAAAGAATTTAGAGCTATAAAGAGACTTATAAAATGTGAGTATGTGATTATCAATCACATCCTGATCTACACTCAAGGAGTCACTAACATATAGTTTATTTATTGCTTTTTAGTCTGACTATTTTTTTTCCAAATTGAAAAAGTATGATGAATTCTTTTCGCCTTCTTCAATCCATCTTGCCCTTGAGCGAATGAATGCTCCTTTTGCCTTTTCTGTGTAAAGGTCATCAAGTTTAGACTGCAGCTGATGGAGTTCAATATTATCATCATCATCATCATCATCATCATCATCAAAATGGGACTGATTACACAGATAATTAATTTTGGAAATAATGTCTAACTGTTGTTTTTTCTAGAATCAGCCATTTTCTTGCCTTCTTGGATTCCAGTAATTCTAACATTATACTTGAGCCACTCCCATTTGTTCATGGGGGATAAGTCAATTTGTAGTTTCACCTCACAAATCAAGGATAAAATCCTGTTGCAAATTGATGTGGATTTTAAAAGGTTACTGTTAAATTTCCAGTGGAACATCCTGGGTAGTGGAAGACTGTTAGTAGGTGAAATAGAGAGCATTAAGTCCGTCTTAAGTTATTACTCCATGTGTATTGTTTTTTATCAGGATTCATTTTACACCATATATCAATAAGATCAAGTGATTTAGAAAAATCTGATATCAAAGTGTTAAAAGAGTAAGTACAGAATTGAGTACTACAAGAATGTAGTTACAATCATTGTGTTCAATGATAACCATCAGCCAATGACCTTCTATGTCACCGCCATCGAGTTGATTGAGTAGAATTGCTACACTTGCTGAATGTAAAGTGCCGTGGGAGAAAAAAGCATCACCACAGCCCCATTGGAATTTCCAATGAATGACATCTGAATCAACAGAATATGTCTCTTGAAGAAAAAATAGATTAATTTTTAGTTGCTCCTTGCAGAAAAGAAATATTGCCTTGCGCTTTGTGCTATTCCTTAAGCCTCTAACATGTAATGACAGTAAATACCATAAACCATACCATAAAAAAACCTGAGTGCATTTAATAACTTGAGTGCAGGATTCATGTAAACATTGACCCTTTAAAACACTTATTATGACAAACTTGACCAACAGTCAATCAATGGAAAGCCTCATCAGATGACTATGAGGAATAAAGCTTTTTAACAAAGCTAACAGTTGAAGGTAAGAGTCATGTAACTTCTGCCTGGCCCATCGCGTCTCTAACTTTTGGACCACCTCATCATGGACGTATAACAAGATTAGCTGAAACTTTTTCAGTGCATACCTGCATCAGCTTGTGACAAGGGAGGGAACGATGCATTTTTTCAAACAGTCACACGGCTGCCGTCAATGATAGCGTGGCCATCTCACAGATAGGCTTTTAGCCCCCTTTTCCTGGCTTCCTCCACTTTTGGCCAGAGACGAGTGTGGGCTTCTTGGTCCTCTTTGCAGAAGTCCTCTCTGAAGTGAATTTTCATCTTGTGCAAATCTTGGCGTTCTTGGACAACTTCCAAACTTGGTCACGGGCAATTCTCTTAGAAAATTGTAGAATAATCTGCCTGGGTCTTTCGGCTCTTACTTTCTGGCCCAGCCTGTGTACAACATCCACCGTGTTTTGCAGATGTTCAGCAGGGAGAGGAACAACCTTGGACAGGATCTTAATCACTTCATCTCGTGTGTTTTCCCCCAGGGACGTCGTTCAGCTGTAGCGACCATCTCCGTTTGTATCGTGCATGCTCCAAGCACAATTCACGCAGAGCTGCATTCTCTTTCTGTAGTATAGTCATCTGCTTCTTTAGCTTATCCACGTCTTCTATTATTCCTCTCAGGGCCGACGTGTTCGCATCAACCAACTCCTTGATCTTGACAACCACTTGTTACACCCATCGCCGTACCCTCCCCGTGTGTGTAACCCTTTCGCTTTTGTAGTTCCCTTATCTTGATTGCAGTGTGTCGTCTCCAACTCGTGATTGGCTCCTGTGGAGGGGAGGCGTGGCTTGCATCATCACCCGCTCCTGCGCTGACCAGCTTAAGAGTTCGCCAAGCAACCAGTCGGAGCGGCTGCCACCAGGACGCACGGCTTGCCATATGTGCCTCTAAGCCAGTATCAATAGAGTTTAACACGAGGCACTTTAGTTGTGTTGAGAGGAGCTGGGCCAGGAGAGATTCAAATACTGATCCTGTTTTGCACGCCTGGTAGGGAAAATTAATTGTATTAGGTTACACTAGGCACAGGGGTGCTGACTCTTTTGTATTTATGTTTTACACCCATATAGAATTTGGTTTGCTCTCCTCTTGTTTGTTATACACTTATAGTGGTTGACTCAATTTTAGTGAGTCCTCTTTTTGTTATATTTATTTCTTTGTGTTGAGCTGCACTCTTCAGCCCTGTCTCTTCTAGTAAGTTTTGTTCTCTTTTGTACCGTTTGACAATTAATCAGCCTTTGGTTAATAAATAACTTTATTCCACCAATTACATCTGATTTTATGTTCATTCCCTTTACCATCACGAGCTAAGGTGTTGTAACATTAAATGGGGGCTCGCCCGGGAGCCAAATTTTATTAAAGGATTCCGGATTAAAGTTGTTTATTGTTCCTAAGTTTGGTTAATTGCTCTGTGTGAAAAAAAAACAAAAAAAAAACAACAAAAAAAAAAAACGAAATTGAGACAGATGAGCTAATTGTAATTGGGTTGAAGTAATTATGTTTGACCTAGATTCATTTCTGGCAGCACCCTCTCATGATCTGATTGACACCTATCTTAAGGAGGATTTGGCCAAAATAGCAGAACACTTCGGCATCGCTTACTCAAAACAAGTGCTTAAAGCCCTAATTGTTGGTAGGTTGAGTGAGTTTGAGTTGAGTGATTGAGTTACCGGTGCAACACGAGTCAGCTGTGCCTGAGGATGGCACCATGAGTGAAGGGCAGGGTGACCACAAGCTGGAGAGCGTGCTTGACGCAGCACAAGCAGCTGTGGGAGATGGAGAAGGGGTGGACCGGCATCTCCGAACGCCTGTTACCTTGCCTCAGTTTGATCCTCTCTCCCCAACCGGTTCAGATTCGAGAGATGGTGCGAGGCTCAAAGTGCGCCTTGTTCGTCTTCAAATGGAATCTTAAGAGAAGGTTAAAAACAGACAGGCACAGCTCCAGTACCAGCTGGAAGTAAGAAAGCTGGAAATTGAGGCTGAAACCTCAATACATCTGCGCCAGCTAGAGCTACAGGCTAAAAAGGAGACTCTCGCACCGCCTGTATCCACAGACGCCTGGCCAGCGGATGTTTGGTCCCGGTTGCTGCAGTGCAAAATTCATGAGAAAACCCAAGAAGCAATTGCAGCGCTTCCTTTAGAGGACAGCCTTGATTATGATATAGTTAAAGCTGCCATTTTGCGTACCTATGAGTTGGTTCCTGAAGCCTATAGACATAAATTCAGAAATCACAAAAATGCCCCGAGTCAGACTTATGTTGAGTTTGTGAGGGAAAAGGGAACTTGATAAATGGAGCATGAGTTGCAAAGCTGATGATTTTGACTTTCTGAGGGAGTTGATTCTGTTAGAAGAGTTCAAGAAATGTTTGCTTGACCGCATTGTGATTTACTTTTATGAACAAAAAGTGAAGTCACTTTCAGCTGCTGCTGTGTTAGCCGACGAGTACGTGCTGACTCACAGGACTGCTTTCCCGTCAGTCTTTGCTGAAAGGCCCTGAAATACTCCGGCTGCACAGACTAGTCATCCTAAAGCACAGGGTAACATACAAACTGATAGGGAATGTTATTACTGCCACAAACCTGGACACATTGTTGCAAATTGCCGGAGCCTTAAGCGCAAGGAGCAGCAGGCACCATCACCAAGTGCACCGCAGCCAAAAGGTATTGGTTAATTAAAGCAGAGCCGCGCATAAACGCTGTGGCTGGTAATGATGAAAGTATTGATCCTTGTTTCAAGCTGTTTGTGTTTGATGGTCTAGTGTCGTTAACAGGTGAGTCAGCTGAGCAGTGCCCGATGCGTATTTTGAGAGACACGGGTGGCTCACAATCAGTAATACTGGCCTCTGCCTTACCAGTTACCGAGAAATCTGCCTGTGGCTATGGGGCTGTGTTATGCAGCATTGAAATGGGTTACATTCCCAGGCCAGTACACCACATCCATGTGCAATCAAAGTTGGTCACTGGATTTTTCCCTATTGCTGTTTGCCCTGCGTTGCCAATTAAAGGAATTGCACTGTTAATGGGTAAAGTAACGCCTGGGCTGGAAGTGTTTGATTCCCCACAGTGCATCGAGACTGGTAATGAACACACATGCACCCTTAGATTTGTATCCTGTCTGTGCAGTCACCCGCGCACAAGCACTCAAAAATAAAAATGACGATGACGATTTTTCTTTGTCTGACAGTGTGCTTATGTCAGCTTTTTCAGATGAGGCTAAGGCCGAGAATGACTTGGAGACTACTGGGTTGTCTCCTCGCGATGTTAGCGCCCAGCTGGTGCGCACAGCCAGCCCCTGACTTCAGCCACAGGTAACCCGTGAACGTCTGTGTGCCGCACAAAGAGCTGATCCTACATTGAGAAAGTGCCTCACCGGTGTGGTAAGTGCTGACAAAGCAAGTGGTGAAAAGGTGGCTTACTTATTTGACAAAGACGTCATAGTGCGTAAATGGTCCCCTGCTACTGATAATTCTGATTTGAACTCCATTTACCAGATAGTTGTTCCCACTGTGTTTCGCCCGCACATATTGTCTGTAGCACACGAAACCCAGTGGTCAGGACACTTGGGTGTAATGAAAACATATCAGTACATTCTCAAGCATTTCTTTTGGCCCGGCTTGAAAACTGATGTGTCTAAGTATTGTCGCTGCTGTCACATCTGCCAAATTGTGGGGAAACCAAATCAACCTATTCCGCCAGTTTCACTGCATCCTATACCTGCAATAGGCGAGCCGTTTGAAAGGGTATTAGTGGACTGTGTTGGCCCCCTGCCTCCTACAAAAAACGGGAATCAATTCTTACTCACCATCATGTGTGCTGCTACTCATTTCCCCGAAGCCGTTCCTTTGAGAAAAATAACATCCAAAGCTGTGGTCCAAGCTTTAACAAAGTTTTTCTCCACATTTGGCCTCCCACGGGTAATCCAAACTGATCAGGGCTCCAATTTCCAGTCCAAACTTTTCAAACAGGTCCTTGAGACGCTGAAAGTAAAACATGCCATCTCCAGTGTACCATCCCGACTCCCAGGGCGCGCTAGAGCGGTGGCATCAGACGTTAAACCATGCTCTGAAAATATTGTCTGGAAACTGGGAAAAGTTGGGATGAAGGAATCCTGTTTGTGTTGTTGTTTGCTCGTGAGGTTGTACAAGAGTCCTTAGGATTTAGTCCCGCAGAGCTCGTCTTCAGCCACACTCCTCGCGGGCCACTTAAATCCCTGAGAGATGAATTGTTGTTGTCCGAAACCTCGCCTGGAAAGAACGTGCTAGATTACGTGAGTGCTTTCCGTGAACGTCTGCATCATGCTAATTCCGTGGCAAAAGAGTCCCTGGCTTCCTCCCAGACGGTGATGAAGCATCAATTCGACAGTTCTGCTGTGGCCCGATGTTTCGAGCGGGGTGACAATGTTTTGGCAATATTGCCTATCCCAGGCTCGTCACTCTCTGCTAAGTTTTCCGGTCCGTATGAAGTTCGTGATCATTTGAGTAATACTGATTACGTCATTGGTACTCCAGATAGGCGACGGAAAACTCGGGTGTGCATATAATAAACATATTAATATGTTAAAGTTGTATCACTCCAAAAGTGTGCCTGAATCTGGTCCCCGTGAGGTTGATGCTCCCCTGTTGTCTAACGTATCTGGCAGCTCCACGCTGATCGTGGCAGAAACGTCAGACATCTATGATGAGAATGATGGCCTGGTGATGCATCATTCAGTCCATCAAACTGCTCGGTTACCGAATTCCCAAATGTTGAAAGTGTTTCTGCCTCATTTGGGCCATTTGTCAGATGAGCAGCAGCGCGATATGACAAACTTGATAGGTCATTTCCCGTGCCTCTTTAGTGACGTTCCCAGCCGTACAAATGTCCTCAAACACGATATTGATGTTAAAGGGGCGAGACCAATTAAGTACATCCCACACAACACATCCCTACCGTGTTAACCAAGAAAAGCTTGGGCTGATGAAAACTGAGGCAGAGTATCTCCTGCAACCCGGGTTGGCCATGCCCAGCTCCAACCCGTGGAGTTCCCTGTGTCTGTTGGAAAGTAAATCTGACGGGTCACCTAGATTTATTACTGACTTCCGCAAGGTAAATGCTGCCACAGTCCCAGATTCTTACCCTCTCCCGCGAATGGAGGACTGTGTTGATAATTTGGGACTGGCCAAATTTGTGAGTAAATTGGACCTGCTCAAAGGCTATTGGCAGGTACCACTAACAGACCGTGCCTCCCAAATATCTGCGTTTGTGGCCCCAGACTACTTCTTACAGTACGCTGTCATGGCTTTCGGCATGTGCAATGCTCCCGTCACGTTCCAGCGACTGGTGAACACCGTTCGAGCAGGCTTGTCGAAGTGTAATGCATACTTGGATGATCTGATCGTGTACACCACCACATGGGAGGAGCACGTTCAGATCATAGAGCAGGTGTTTACCCGTCTCACTGAAGCATCACTGACGATGAACCTGGTAAAATGTGACTTCGACAAGGCCACTGACACCTATTTAGGGAGACAGGTGGGCCAAGGCCAAGTGCGTCCAGTCAAGGTGAAAATAGCCGCAATAGTAGAGTGTCCGATCCCAACTAACTAAGGCTGAATCCCATTTCACCCCTTGGCCCTCCCCCTCCGTTTTGCGCATTCACGTGGAGGGGTAGGGGTGTCCCCATTCCCATTATGACGGAGGGGTAGGGGGAAGTGGTAGGGCTATGTACCCCTCCATAGGGGTATGACAGATTTCTCAGAATGCCTTGCAAGACCGGTATTTTCTCCATGAATAAAGTTTTAAAATGTACGAAAACCACTTTATTGTCTATTTTAACATTGTTTCAATGTGTAGTGGTCATTTTCCTCGTAAAAAAACCCCCCGAAAAAAATCGATAGTAGTCGAGGCTTCAGTTATGTGGTTACTGTTGCCAGGCTGAATGCCACTAGCGGTGCTCTGTGGGCAGCCCTGATGATAATCTACAGTGATAACGTTATCAATAATAACTTCCGCAACCTTGCTGCTGGTATTCAGTTACATTGATAGCGTTATGGGATACAACATGCAGGAATGTCATACACAAACCGAATGTGACGGTAGCATTAGCTTGTCGCATCTGCCTATGTAAGAGGCAGCGGCGACTACTGATGACGTACGCGATTGTCGAAGGGGTGTCCCAATTCGGAGGGGTTGACTTTTGGCCCTACCCCTTGGCACTCCGTTTCAAGGGGCAAGGGACAAGGGGGAGGACTAAGGGGTAGGGGTAGAAAGGAGAAATGGGATTCACCCAAAGTTTCAGCTAATCTTGTTATCCCAACTAAGCGAGCTCTCCGCAGGTTCCTGGGCGGATATATATATATATATATATATATATATATATATATATATATATATATATATATATGGTGTACTGTTCTCAATATGTTGCAACACAATTTAACAGCGAGCCAAACTCTGTTCAATAAATGCATGACAGTCAGGGATCATTTCTGTTGGGCTTTTAATAAGATGTGCTTAGGATGAGTTTAGGGTTAGGGTTAGCTGCTCACTATACTCCTTGCTGTCGATATCTTAGGCAGTCGCTGTTGTTATCTAGTTAGCTTATTTAGCCATGCAGCTAGCGGCCATGTGCTGACTGGAGACTGCCCTGTGTTTACACTGTAAACAATGGACTCATAAGTAAAATCTGCTGTGGTAGCTGACACCACCTCATATATTTTCAAACGATTCCGCAAAGTTTCTAATTCAGTTAAATGTAACTTAGTTATTTACTTATTGTTACTATTACTTGTTTCAGTGTTTATCTTGTTTTTAAAATAGAACACGTTAGAACACTGAATTTCTGAATTTAAATTCAAAAGCAGGCCTTCCTTGTCTTACAAGAGACATGGTACTCTACAGATTCTGACCATGAAATGAAATTGGATATACTTCTTCTTCTTCTTCTTCTTCTTATTATTATTATTATTATTACCCTTTCCAATATAATGAATAGAATTAAATAATATAATTACATTTCTGAACACAAACACTAAATGTGCAGGTAAAATATGAGACAAAAAAGCCTTCAGTCTATACATTAAACAGTTTGCATGTCAGTTAGTTCAATCCTGTCACAAATCAGAGAGAATCACAAGGCAGAGACAGATATAAGGCAAAAACTGTAAGTTTACTGGGTCCTTTAAGCAGAGCAGAGTGCAGTCCGTCGCTAGGGTCGATACCAGAAAGCAGGTTGATCAGGCAGAGGTACAGAGTCCGCAGGCAAAAGCACGAACCAGGTAACAGGCACAGGTCAAAAATCCAAAAAGGCAGAACAAGAGAACAGGCAGGATATGAAGCAGGCATAAGCACAAACAACAATCTGGCAGATAACAAAGGGACAATGACTGGTATAAATACTGACTGGCAAATGAACAGATGAGAAACAGGTGTGTGGTGGCAGAACAGGCTGGTCACAGATTGGCTGACAGTCAATGCAGGGGCAGTACTGTAGGGTGTGGGCAGAGCACTGGCAGCAAAAGCTGGCAGGGCTGAGTGGAGGATGAGCAGAGGGGTATAAGCAGGAGGGTGGGGCTAAGAAGCTCCACCAGAGTCCATGACAAATCCACTGCACCTACCTTCACCCTGAATGACACAGAAATTATGGGTCTCTTCTATGTAGATGATTTGGTGACTTGGCCTACAGCAGCAACTCTATCTCTTCCATAAATTTTATCAGACCTGGCCATGACACTTTCAGAAGCTGTTCAGAAGTCAGGACAGCACAAACAATTTCTGTTTGGTCAGCACTACATTACATTATAACATACAAAAACCCCACACATACCTTGGCATCAACATCACATACACAGGAAACTTCAACTTGACCCTGAAAGATCTGAGAGATAAAACAAGGAGCGCTTTCTATGCAATAAAAAATAGATGGTGAAATCTACATTCCATAAAAAAAAGTCCATTTTGTGTTAGAACCAGTATTTCTCTACGATAGTGAAATCTGTAGAGCAAAACTCAATAATGAATTTCACAAAAGGGACAAGACTATCAGAATCTTTCCACACTGACTTCAGTAATAAAGACTATGTACAGACAATGTACACACACACTCGCAAACACACAAAATTTTGCACACATGAACACCACTATTTTTGTGGGGAGCATCATTGGCATAATACATTCCCTAACCTTAACTATGCTAAGAGATATGTATCAATAAATGAATCAGTTTTGTAAAAGAGCATTGCTTACCCTCCTGAACATTTTATGTCATTTCTGTGCTCCTGGTGCACAATACAATCATATACTGTCAACATATTTTTGGTGCAGAACAGAATAATATTGTGAACTGTGAACACTGAGGGTTACAATTATAGTTACAGTTAGTATTTTGGCAGATGCTTTTATCCAAAGCAACATACATATGAATTCACATATGATGGCCCTGCATAGGGGGCAGTTTTGGGGTTCAGTATCTTGCCCAAGGATACTTCAGCATGCGGACTGCTGAGGCCAGGGATTGAACCACCGACCTCCTGATCAGTGGATGACTGCTCCACCTCCTGAGCCACAGCCACCCCAAGGGTTACAGCAGAGAAAATGTACTCTCTAGATAGGCTTACAGTATACAGTATCTAAACTTCCACTAAGTCAGGTGCATGTGTATGGTATATTTTCTGATGCTGTGGACTCCACTGGCAAATGTGAATTATATATACACTGCCTGGCCAAAAAAATCGCCAACAAAAAAAAAAAAGGTCACACACTCAAAAATTTCGCTGGACCCCCTTGCTTTGGCACGCAATCGCTGTGGCATTGTTTCAATAAGCTTCTGCAATGTCACAAGATTTTTTTCCTTCCAGTGTTGCATTAATTTTTCACCAAGATCTTGTATTGATGATGGGTGAGTCGGACCACTGTGCAAAGCCCTCTCCAGCACATACCAAAGACTCTGAATGGGGTTAACATCTGGACTCTGGATGTTCCCTAAACCACTCTTTTACAATATGAGCCCAATGAGTCCTGGCATTGTCATCTTGGAATATGCCTGTGCCATCAGGGACATTGATGGAATAACCTGGTCATTCAGTATATTCAGGTAGTCAGCTGACCTCATTCTTTGGGCACATAATGTTGCTGAACCTAGACCTGACCAACTGCAGCAACCCCAGATCATAGCACTGCCCCCACAGGCTTGTACAGTAGGCACTAGGAATGATGGGTGCATCACTTAATATGCCTCACTTTCTTGCACCCATCACTCTGGAACAGGGTCAATCCATGACCTTATTCAATTGCTCCAGAGTCCATCCTTTATGCTCCCTAGCAAACTGTAGCCGATTAGCCTCACTGATTAGTGGTTTTCTTAAGGATACTCAGCTGTTCAGTCCCAACTCCCCCAGTTTTTTCTGTGTTAGCAACTTAAGTAAGACAAGTTAGTTTGACTTTAATCTACAGTTGTGTGTACTCATTAGAATTTAGGAAACCAATAGCCTTAGATAAATCAAGTAAGTACAAAAAAGAAGGATTAGTTCGCAGGATTATTTTTTTATTTGAACAAAATGCCATTCTGAGTGTTAAAGGTAGCGTTTGCAGAAAACAAATGTGATGATACAATGCATCAAAACAATCATTCTGGAGGACAGACAGAAAACTCTGCGCTGCAAAATACTTTAGTGATTTGGTGAACCAATTCTGAGTACAGAACAGCAACTGTGCCTGATGCAGCTAACTTACATCCATGCTGTTACGTCCGGCCAGCCATCCAGCAGACACTAAAATATCGTACTACTAAATACTTAAAAATATCAGCAACGTTATATTTGGAAGAATAATGTAACGTTAACTGTTAACAGCATGCTGGTTTGTTTATGTGCGATTTACGCAGACTCGATAATGCCGCTTTCTCTGCCAGTTAGCTGTTAATGTATCACACGTCAGTTATGCACAACTTTTTCTCAGGTTCCAATTTCCAAAATAATGGCACATTTCTACTAATATGCATAAATATAAAATAAAATTAGCATTTAAAAATAAATTTAATGAATGGACAGAGCTCTCATCATGAATGTAGCTAACATAAGCATACGTGGTGGTAGCTTAGCTACGTTGGCTACAGTTAGCTAACATCAGCATTAGCCTGCCAGGAGTTTTCATTATGACTAACTATACAGAGAAAATGGAATGCAAATTTCAGTTCTGAATAATGAAATCATACGCATCAAATGTAAATACTTACAAAAGTTGAATAACTTACCCAGAAACTCTAAAAATGTTCTGCTTCTTCCAAAGTTTCCACTCGACATTGTTTCTGGAAACTTCTCCCGTATTGTTGTACTGCGCATGTACTGTATACTGCTGCACCATGTGTCCAGGAACACAAAGTCATAAGTCCAGTTTACTTAAGTGAACTTTTTAAACCTCTTTCAGGAAAAACGAGTACATTACTCACATTACATAAGTTGAATCAACAGGATGGTAAGAAAAAAGTACACTAATATAATTTAAGTAAGTATAGATATTACCTTTTACACTGTGCGTGTGGAAATGCTCTTACTTTCACTATTAAACATAGCCCTGAGTTCTGCTGTTGTGTTTCTACGATTTGATTTCACCAAATGTTTAAGTGATTGCCGATCACGATCAATCAGGATTTTTTCCGATCACGTTTCTTCCTCGAAGATGATGATTTCCCACTATCCTTTCAGTTTTTCATAATGTGTTGGACAGTTCTTAACCCAATTTTAGTAGTTTCTGCAATCTCTTTAGATGTTTCTCTGCTTGATGCATGCCAATGATTTGACCCATCTTAAACAGACTAACATCTTTTCCACAACCACGGGATCTTTTGACATGGTTGTTTAAGAAATGAGAAGCTACTCATGGCATCAGTTAAATAACTTGTTGCCAGATGAAAGATAATTGCCCAAGCAATAATTATCCAATAGGAGGCTCTTACCTGTTGTTGGTTGCTTTGTAGATAAAAGAGCTTGGTCTGTACCAGCTCTATATGGAAAGTGTCCTGAGACAACTTCTGTTGTGATTTGGCGCTATACAAATAAAATTGAATTGAAATTGAATTGAATTACCTATTTGCTTAGTTAAATCCAGGTGGCGACATTTATTTGGCCAGGCAGTGTATAAATCAACAACAGCTTTAAGAAGGTAAGGGTGATAATGCAGTCATAATCATCCTATAACTCCAATTTACAAATAGTTCCTTTGTTTTATTGCATAGCACCATATCATATCACCAAAGTAGGTGATACAGTATGATATGGTTGTAGTTTATTAATCCAAAATTTCATGAAGCGGATATTGAAAATAATATAAAGTTCAGTATTGTAAGACTATTTTATTCCAATATTGGTCAAATTTGTCCATAAACCTGTAACTCTTTAGCCCTTTTCAAATTAGTAAACTGCATGGTCCTGTTACAGGGTGTGACATGCCCCTTTTTTTGTCAGGGTGTGGTCTAATCCATTTCTCATGGTCCCCTGGTCCATGATCTTTGTGGATACATAGTTACATGCAACACCCCTAGCCAGCTAGATGCACCACTGACAGTGGAGGTCCCCTCACGATTGGTGATGGGGATCTCTGCTGGTAACTTTATTGATGCTTTTTATTTGGGGAGGGAATATGGAATAGGTTTCCGCAACATAAGTTAATACCTCTAAACTAATATCACTATATATCAAACTAACTAAGCTAACTTTTGCTTAACCTTAAGCTATAAGCAACCAGTTCATTTGCAAAGTGCATCGTTCCCCTAACAGTAAAGTTCTCACACATTTCATTTTTATTTTGAAGGTTTAATTTTATTTCCAGGTCACCATCTTGATTCACTTCAGTCATCTGTGGTCTTCAGTTGGCAAGGGAGAACTGAACAATAAAAATTACACCTATTTTCAATGTTCATGAACATCGTAAAAACAGAAAAAGGGCCCATTTTCTAGTTTTTGGTTTTTGATGTGAAAAAGGATCATAATTTAGTACCCTGTCCCTATACTCTCGAACTATCACCGCTTGTGGGACTAAGTGATATCACAAGACAGAACAGGCTGCAGCTAGCTGCCTAACATGCTAACTTCAGTAGATATCTCAGCAACACAGTACATGGACATCTTTGAAATGCCATCACAAGCATTCATTTGTCACATTGCTCCTCTAAATAAACCAAATGCCTGCATCTCTACTATAAATGTATATTAAATTCTAATAATGCACTTGCACATAGTTAAGTTCGAACAAGTTCTAACAACAGCCTACGTTGTATTGTAGCTAATGTCACTTCCACCCCAGGCAAGCACATGTTACATCTCAAGAATTGAAGCATATATGTGACCCGCCACAAGAAAACCAGCAACAAGTCGGCCCGACGCAAGTTGTGTAAACAAAGAAAAATAGATTTTTTTTAAAAATTAGTGATTTTCTTTTTTTTTTTTGTAGATGTAAGTTGAAATCATGAAGAAGCCACTCCATTTTTCAAATAACAGTATTTGGGGCCTTAAAACCATAAACTTTGTATTTGAATTGTATTTTGTTTTAGAGGAAATTCTCGGTCCTAGTTGAGGGTGTGGCGATTCAACAGTAAATTAGAATACTGGCTTTCTTTGGCTATTCACATGCTTCTGTTCTTTTTTGGGCCAATCAGCTGCATGTTAAAAGGGAACCACATGGCTACTTATGCAACTTCTAGTTATGCCGACAACAATCTCACTTCTGATTCTGAACCCGAACTAGAAGGTGAAACTGAAGAAATCGACGGGAGCGACTGCATTACACTGGAGAACATCCCTAATCTACAGTTGACCTTAGCTGAAGATGAAGACGATGAAGAATACGACAAAGAATAGTAGTAGTAGTGATGGCGGTGCGTGTGGACTCAGCGGTTCCTCTCTGTCCCAATAATGTGGTGTCTACATGTTTGTCTTTGTTGGTGTGTTCGAGTGATTTTATGTTTTCGTCGCGCTTGTTTGTCCCAATGCGCACATACAGCCGTGGGACTATTTTTAACATCGGCAACACAGCAATCTGCAAATTAAACCCGGCCCTACTCCGGCGGCCCGTTTTGACACCGACCCCCACTACTGCAGAGCACACGCAGAGAAAGTGCCGCAGGCAGTGTGAGAGGAGGCGGAAGCGAGGAAAGCGTGGGGGTATCCAGGCTAGGCTAGGAATCCACACAAGCTGGCAATACCATCTATCGTACTCGCCAATGTACACTCCTTGGACAACAAACTGGACTATATACACCCTCTGAGATCGACCCAGCAGACCCTGAGAGAGTGCTGTGTTTTTATTGAAACATGGCTCAATGACAGCATACCGGACTCCACCATCCAGCTGGACCATGCTACCGAGCAGACAGACCCGCGGTGGCGGGGTCTGTGTGTTTATATCAGGGATGCTTGGTGTCAACACGCTGTGGTGATGTGGTGGAGTTTATGATCGTCAAGTGCCGGCCTCTGTTAATGTCCTGTACATATAACAGCATTGACAATAAAGTTGACTTGACTTGACTTGACGTGACTCGTTCAGCTCATTCAGCAACAGATTGATCCGTCCCACTGCACCACAGAGTGACAGAATTTATTTTATTTTATTTAAAATTAGAAATAAGTATCTACATTTGCTTCTTCTAACTCTTAAGTCTATTACCTTAGTTGTTTTTCATTTTTATTCAGGGGCTTTTTGTAACAAAAGAATTTCCATTTCCATTTGATAGCCATTGTTCAAACTACTACAATAGTTTCTGTCCTGTGGGCTAACAGATACCAGATGTCACTGATAGATAGACCAGTAGGGGGTTGGACTTATGTAAATGAGATGCAATGAGCAGCACTGTGTTACCTGGCTCCCCGAAGGGAGAATCTTTCAGGCTGGATTTCTCACTAGACTAGTCTGAGTGCCTTCATTCAAATGGCCACATCTTCTTCAAATATTTTCAGATTTCCATGTGTTCGACATTGTTGGAAAGCTTAGAAACTACACTTTCAGAATCTGTAAATAACTCAAAATGCCCCCCAGGAGACTTGTTGCTGGTTTTCTCATGGCTGGTCACATATCTTAGCATAAAGTTCACAAAAACATACTCTTCATGAATATCACCTAATATGAGTAGGATATAAGGTTATGTAACACAGAGACATACCAGTGATGCCTTCACAAGCTAAAATGAAAGGACGGCAGCAGATTCAGTCAAATTCAGTTTGATTTATACAGCAACACTTTCCATGCATAGCAATTCTAGCTCATATTCATTAATGTGCAGATACTCAATAATTCCCCCGTGAGCAAGAATTTGGTGATAGCGGTAAGGAAAAACTTTTAATAAAACCTTTTAATAGGCAAAAACCTTGAGCAGAACCAGACTCTCAGAAAATGTTGTCTTTTCAAAATGTGAATAAGTCAATATATTAATTGTTATTGTGATATTTTAATGCTAAAATAATCCATTAATGGGCTAAGGGTGATCAAGATTCTGAACAAGTTTCTACACCCATGCAACTATTAGCATATGAGTGTGAGATCATAAGAAGTGAAAAAATGACTTGACACTTTTTTACATGTTGAACATTAACAGTGATTTAAAAGGATTCAAAGCGAGATTACTAGTTTCTTCTTGTCTCAAGATACACGACTGACACAGAGCAGCTGAATGAAAGAGGAGATCATATTGTGCAAAAAAAAAAAAAAAAGAAGAAGCTGTTTCTGGGTGAATAATTGTTAATGGTGATTTTTTTTAAAAAAAAAGGGCAATGAGAATGCTGTCATATTTTAGCAGTTACATAGTTTTTCTGCACAAGCACTAGCAGCTAAAGACAGTACACACCTCTTTCTGCCCCCCATCAACGAGAAAGCCCCTGCATATTACTATTTATGATTGAAATCGTGTGTCTCAGTGGCCTATTTGAGATGTAGGCCTACCCACTGTAGCCCTGTCATTAAACACATTATTGTGTTAAATGTGTAATTGTTTGATAATTATTATAATTCTTCAATCAAATAATAATGTAAATGTATTGTTAAATGTAAAATGAATGAAGGTGACACTTTTTTATTGGTTTAACATATATTTATTATTAAATTCCAACATTAATTAGGCTCCTTCACTGATCTAACTTGAGGAACCAATGACAGTCCAAAATAATAATTAAGAAAAAATCCTGGCCAATCAAAAAATACAATGAGCTTGTGCAACAGAGAGTACAGAGAGAATACAGTAAATTTGCTCAACTGACATTAATGGAAACCTAATTGCTTCGCTGACAAAAAAAGGCTTTTTAACATGCACAAACTATTTCTGCATTGGGTCAGAGAACTGTGCTTTAGTGCAAGTCCTGTGCTTGGTGGTTTTCAGCCAGCTTCTTTACCAAGGGATGAATATTTTGCTGGGAACCATGTGTGGCTAGCAGTAAAAATGGGTGAGCCTACTGAGCTCTAGATGAGAGTTCCAGAGTCTGAGGACCTGTGCCAGCTAGCTGTCTGTGGTCCTGGAACACCTCTTGCCTACAGAGAGTTCTGGTGCTGTGGAAAACATCCTGCATGGTTCCTATTCCAAAGAAGAAGTCTCCATCTGGCCCCAATGACTACAGACCCGTTGCCCTTACATCACTCATGTGCTGGAAAGGCTGGTCCTGGTCCAGGTGAAATCATCACTCAACCCTCTACAGTTTGCCTACCAACTCCATCTGGGCGTGGACTATGCCATCATACACCTGCTGCAGCTTGCTCACTCCCACCTGAATTGTAGTGGCAGCACTGTGAGGATCACTTTCTTTGATTTCTCCAGTGCATTTAATACTATCCAGCTGCTGCTCCTGGGTGAGAAGCTACGTGTGATGGATGTCGACGCGGCCACAATCTCCTGCATTACTGACTACCTGACAGACAGACCACAGTTTGTCTGACTGGGCGATGTTCTCTCTGAGACCGTGGACAGTAGTACAGGAGCACCACAGGGGACTGTTTTGTCTCCTTTGCTCTTCACCTCACACCTCAGACTATTTTTTATTATATTATTCTATTATATGTGAATTATACACAGTCATGGAAAAAATTATTAGACCACCCTTGTTTTCTTCAATTTCTTGTTCATTTTAATGCCTGATACCACTAAATATAGATTATTACCTGAAGAATACAATGAACACGACAAAAAATGCAGCTGATTCCATAATACTTTATGTCCTATTTGACATGCTTAAGCTTAATTGTATTCCCAGGGTATATAAGAGGCAATTTCATGTCATAAGCAGTACTGCACATGCAAAGGCCTGGAGTGGTTTCCTGCTTACATTCAAGCTATAGCACAACTCAGAAGTTGTCAGCTCTCACATAATGCCTAAAACAAAATAATTATGTGAAGCCACAAAGGCAGCCGTCTTGGCACTGCTGGAATCAGAATCAGAATCAGAATTCCTTTATTGATCCCCGAGGGGAAATTGTTTTTGTTGCAGTGCTCCTTACAAGGATAGAATTAGAATAAAATTAGAAAGAAAGAAAGAAAGAAAGAAAGAAAGAAAGAAAAAAGAAAGAAAAAATATAAATAAAAAGTAAGTATAAAAAACAAAATATTTATATTGAGAATATATATATATAAAACAAAATATACCACAAAATATAAAACAGAATCCATCCATCCATTATCTTCCGCTTATCCGGGGCCGGGTTGCGGGGGGAGCAGTCTGAGCAGGGACGCCCAGACTTCCCTCTCCCAGGACACTTCCTCCAACTCTTCCGGGGGGATCCCGAGGCGTTCCCAGGCCAGCCGAGTGACGTAGTCACCCCAGCGTGTCCTGGGTCTTCCCCGGGGCCTCCTCCCGGTGGGACATGCCTGGAACACCTCCCTAGGGAGGCGTCCAGGGGGCATCCGATAGAGATGCCCGAGCCACCTCAGCTGACTCCTCTCGATGCGGAGGAGCAGCGACTCTACTTTGAGCTCCTCCCGGGTGACAGAGCTCCTCACCCTATCTCTAAGGGAGCGCTCCGCCACCCTGCGGAGGAAACTCATTTCAGCCGCTTGTATCCGGGACCTCGTTCTTTCGGTCATGACCCAAAGTTCATGACCATAGGTGAGGGTAGGAACGTAGATTGACCGGTAAATCGAGAGCTTCGCCTTTCGGCTCAGCTCCTTCTTTACCACGACAGACCGATACAGCGACCGCATTACTGCAGCCGCTGCACCGATCCGCCTGTCAATCTCACGTTCCATCCTTCCCTCACTCGTGAACAGGATCCCAAGATACTTAAACTCCTCCACTTGAGGCAGGAACTCTCCTCCAACCTGAAGGGAGCAAGCCACCTTTTTCCGGTCGAGAACCATGGCCTCGGACTTGGAGGTGCTAACTCTCATCCCAGCTGCTTCACACTCGGCTGCGAACCGCCCCAGCGCATGCTGAAGGTCCTGGCTCGAGGAAGCCAACAAGACAACATCATCCGCGAAAAGCAGAGACGAAATCTGCCGGCCCCCGAACCGAACCCCCTCCGGCCCCTGGCTGCGCCTAGAAATCCTGTCCATAAAAATGATGAACAGAACCGGTGACATAGGGCAGCCCTGCTGGAGTCCAACATGCACTGGGAACAGGTCCGACTTACTGCCGGCAATGCGGACCAAGCTCCTGCTCTGGTTGTACAGGGACTGTACAGCCCTCAACAGAGGGCCTCCAACCCCATACTCCTGGAGCACCTCCCACAGAATGACGCGAGGGACACGGTCGAATGCCTTCTCCAAGTCCACGAAGCACATGTGAACTGTTTGGGCAAACTCCCATGAACCCTCAAGCACCCTGTGGAGGGTATAGAGCTGGTCCAGTGTTCCACGGCCAGGACGAAAACCGCATTGTTCCTCTTGAATCCGGGGTTCGACTATCGGCCGGATTCTCCTCTCCAGTACCCTGGAATAGACTTTACCAGGGAGGCTGAGGAGTGTGATCCCCCGATAGTTGGAACACACCCTCCGGTCCCCCTTTTTAAAAAGAGGGACCACCACCCCAGTCTGCCAGTCCAGAGGCACTGTCCCCGTCTGCCACGCAATGCTGCAGAGGCGTGTCAACCAAGACAGTCCTACAACATCCAGAGACTTGAGGTACTCAGGGCGGATCTCATCCACCCCCGGCGCTTTGCCACCGAGGAGCTTGCGAACTGCCTCAGTGACTTCAGCCCCGGTGATGAATGAATCGACCTCCAAGTCCCCAGTCTCTGCTTCCTCTACGGAAGACATGACAGAGGGATTGAGGAGATCCTCGAAGTATTCCTTCCACCGCCCGACAATATCCCCAGTCGAGGTCAACAGCTCCCCACCTCCACTGTAAACAGTGTTGACAGAAAGCTGCTTCCCCCTCCTGAGGCGCCGAACGGTTTGCCAACCGGTAGTCCTCCTCCATGGCCTCCCCGAACTCCTCCCAGACCCGAGTTTTTGCTTCTACAACCGCCCGAGCTGCCGCATGCTTGGTCTGCCGGTACCCATCAGCTGCCTCAGGAGTCCTATGAGCCAACCAGGCCCGATAGGACTCCTTCTTCAGCTTGACGGCATCCCTTACTTCCGGTGTCCACCACCGGGTTCGGGGGTTGCCGCCACGACAGGCACCGCCGACTTTACGGCCACAGCTATGGACGGCTGCATCAACAATGGAAGTGGAGAACATGGTCCATTCGGACTCAATGTCTCCAACCTCCCTCGGGATCTGGTTGAAGCTCTCCCGGAGGTGGGAGTTGAAAACTTCCCTGACAGCGGGTTCCGCCAGACGTTCCCAACAGACCCTCACGGTACGTTTGGGTCTGCCAAGTCTGTCCCGCTTCTTCCCCTGCCAGCGAATCCAACTCACCACCAGGTGGTGATCAGTTGACAGCTCAGCCCCTCTCTTTACCCGAGTGTCCAAGACATACCGCCGAAGGTCAGATGATACGACTACAAAGTCGATCATTGACCTCCGGCCTAGGGTGTCCTGGTGCCACGTGCACTGATGGACACCCTTATGCCTGAACATGGTGTTCGTTATGGACAAACTGTGACTAGCACGGAAATCCAATAACAGAACACCACTCGGGTTCAGATCGGGGAGGCCGTTCCTCCCAATCACTCCCCTCCAGGTGTCACTGTCGCTGCCCACGTGAGCATTGAAGTCTCCCAGCAGAACAATGGAGTCCCCGGTTGGAGCACTTTCCAGTACCCCTCCCAGGGACTCCAAGAAGGCCGGGTACTCTACGCTACTGTTCGGCCCGTAGGCCGAAACAATAGTGAGAGACCTATCCCCAACCCGAAGGCGCAGGGAAGCGACCCTCTCGCTCAGCGGGGAGAACTCCAACACATGGCGGCTGAGCTGGGGGGCTATAAGCAAGCCCACACCAGCTCGCCGCCTCTCACCGCGGGCAACTCCAGAGTAGAAGAGAGTCCAGCCTCTCTCAAGGAGTTGGGTTCCCGAGCCCAGACTGTGCGTGGAGGTGAGCCCGACTATCTCTAGCCGGTACCGCTCAACCTCCCGCACTAGCTCAGGCTCTTTCCCCCACAGTGAGGTGACATTCCATGTCCCCATAGCCAGAGTCGTTGTCCAGGGTTTGGGTCGTCGGGGCCCCCGCCCACGACTGCTACCCATTCCACATAGCACCGGCCCCTTCTGATCCTTCCTGCGGGTGGTGGGCCTACGGGAAGGCAGGCCCACGTCGCTCCTTCGGGCTGTGCCCGGCCGGGTCCCGTGGGCAAAGACCCGGCCACCAGGCGCTCGCCTGCGAGCCCCAACCCCAGGCCTGGCTCCAGGGCGGGGCCCCGGTGACGCCAATCCGGGCGACGTACGCTTCCTTGCTTTAATTTCTTTCATAGGGGCTTCTTGAACTGCTCTTAGTCTGACCCGTCACCTAGAACCTGTTTGCCTTGGGAGACCCTACCAGGGGCATTAAGCCCCGGACAACATAGCCTCTAGGATCATTCGGGTACTCAAACTCCTCCACCACGATAAGGTGGCAGTTCAAGGAGGAGATAAAACAGAATATAAAACAAAATATATATACTGAGAAAAAATAAACAGTATATACAAAAGGATGTGCAAAGTTGAATTGGTCAAATATGTATCAGTATGTGTGAAAAGTCCAAGGGCCATTCAGAGGGAGGAGTTGTACAGGTTGATGGCCACAGGCAGGAATGATTTCCTGTGGCGTTCAGTCTTTAGTTTTGGTGGGATGAGTCTCTCATTGAAAAATTGGAAATTGGCATGAGTGAGAGACAGGTAGCCAAAAAACTAAAGATCTCCAAGACTGCCGTTCATTACACCAAGAAAAAGCGAGCCGAACATGGTACAATCAAATTGCTAGTTGGTCGAGGCAGGAAATGTCTTTCTACCCCACGAGAGGATCGTGCACTCATCCATTCCTGTTTCAGGAATCGTCGTCAGACCTCCAGGGACCTTAAAAATTAGTGGGCACTGTCGAGAAATGTGACTTGTTCAGCAAGGACAGTTCGAAACCAACTTCTTGAAGCTGGTCTGAAGTCACACAAAGCCTGGTTACTCTTTGCGAGGGATCACAAGGACTGGACTGTTGATAATTGGGCTATTTTGAGTTGATGCCCACTCCAGCCAACTTACTGGTTAGGAGGAAGCCTGGAGAAGCCTACAAACCAGACTGTCTTGCCCCTACATTAAAACATGGGGGTGGATCGGTGATGATTTGGGGTTGTTTCAGTATTGGTGGAACAGGGCAAATGCAATTGTGTGAAGGGCGAATGAACCAGGTCACTTACAGTGCTACTCTTGAAAACAGTCTTCTTTCATCAACTGATAAACTCTTTCCTGCCTCGAATGACTGGATTTTCCAACAAGACGATGCCCCTCGCCACATGGCAAGGTCAGTTAAAGCCTGGATGGAGAAACAGAACATTCGAACCATGCCTTGGCCTGCTCAATCACCAGATCTAAATCCAATTGAAAACCTGTGGAACCCTAAGCCCTAAAACAAAGCAAATTTGTTTGAATTTTTGCAACAGGAATGGGCTGCTGTGACAGCAGAACAATGTCGGAAGCTGGTGGAGAGTGTGCCAAGATGCATGCCTGCAGTTATCCAAAAAAGTGGTTATGCGATACTAACTCCTGTGTGTATCATGTGACTAACAGACAGAAAAGAAAACACGGAATGCCTAAAAGCACTGTTTTTGGCAGTACAATGTCATAGCTATTGATGTAAGAACTGATGTAAGATTTTGGTTATTATCAAGACATCCATGGTAAATGGCTTGATATCAGCTCTTAAACTCTTATGAGCTATTTTTGTTGTTATCATTATATTTGTCCAAACAAATGTACCTTTAGTTGTACCAGGCATTAAAATGAACAAGAAATTGAAGAAAACAAGGGTGGTCTAATAATTTTTTCCATGACTGTATATGTATTATACATTATAATTAGTGCTGTCAGGCGATTAAAAAAATTAATCTAATTAATTACAGGATTTGTAATTAATTAATCTAAATAATCGCATTTTAATCTCATATCTGCTTAAGGTCCCCAAATAAAGAATTTGAATTCTAGGACACTACAATTCACTGACATTCACATTACAGCTGGTGAATTCTTTTCATCACTGTACTTCTCGACAGTAGCTGGAAATTAGAGTCAGATGACGCTATCTGAAACGCCTCTTTTAGGCCCTCGTCTTCCACGATTGAAATCGGCCTGCAATCAGCAGCAACCCACTTTGCGATTGAGTTTGTCAGTTTTTCTGTCGTGGCTTTGCTCATTCGTTTTCCTAACTCAGCAAGTGTGGGTTGGCGGAGTGAGCTCACGGTAGCACTAGCGGCACTAGCAGCAACTACATGTTTAGCGTTTAAATGATATTCAGGCTGGAGCTGCTACGGTGATAGGAAAATTCTTTTTTACACAAGGTACAAATCACTGCGTTCTTGTTAATAGTCCCGTCTTTGTTCTTTTTATAAATAAACTTGCCGTTCAAAGGTCCAAGTAGGCTTGCCTCGCTCTCCGGTGTCGCATCCATGTCTGTTGTCACCCTGCTTTTGACTAGTGGCGCAGGTAGGATGCAACCTGCCACTGCAGCCTACGGGTCACTCAAAGGGCCAAATTTAAAATGCTTGTGCATTGACTTGCCACTCATGATTAATTGCGTTAATTAATTAATCTAATTAACGCGTTAAACTGACAGCCCTAATTATAATACATATTATATAACTAGATATTGAGTTATACTTTGTTAGAATTTTATACACTTAGTTAGATTTTTTTGAGAACATTCTTTTTCTCTTAGTTTTTCATTGTGATCCTTATTCTTCATTATTGTATATATATTTTGTGGTTGTCTGTATGTTTAAACTGCTAATGCAATGGAATAATTTCCCAAATTGAGATCAATAAAGTAACAGTCTAAGACTAAGTCTAAGGGTGAGTCTGGGTTGGTAGACACAGGAGTCAGGGGCCTTGCATTGAATGGCCATGAATGTGGAGAGATCATCATGGGAGAGGTGGGGACTTGAGCTGCAGCAGCATAGAGTCCAATATCCTTTGGACTATTCCTGTTTTATGCTCCTAGTCCCCTCCCATGTGGGAGGCATGCGGTGGCTTGAATTCCCATGTGCAGTAGTCCCTGAGGTATTTCTGGACCACAGGTTCCTTTGCCAACTTGTGGAACCCCAGATGTTTTCTTGCTCCTACAAAGTTTGTCCCATAGTCCAAAAAACCATCACCTGGTCTTGTATTTTCTCATGGAGCTTCCTTAATATGAGCAATTTGACACAAGGCTTCAATTCAATTCAATTTTATTTGTATAGCGCCAAATCACAACAGAAGTTGTCTCAGGACACTTTCCATATAGAGTTGGTACAGACCAAGCTCTTTTATCTACAAAGAAACCAACAATTCCCCCATGAGCAAGCACTTGGCGACAGTGGCGAGGAAAAACTTCCTTTTAACAGGCAGAAACCTCGAGCAGAACCAGACTCTGGGTGGGCGGCCATCTGCCTCGACCGGTTGGGTGAGAGAGGAAGAGCAAGAGAGGGAGAGTGAGACAGACAGACAGACAGACAGACAGACAGATAGACAGACAGAAAAGCAGTCAGAGAGAGAGAGAGAGAGAGAGAGACAGAGACAGAGAGACAGAGACAGAGAGACAGACACGCAGTCACAGTAACAGTGACAGTGGATGTAATAATAGCAGTAGCAGTTGCAGTGGATGTCAGGCAGGGCCAAGGCAGGAGACGCAGCTGAAATCCACAATCCAGATTCAGCCACTGTCCATGGGAACCTGCAAGACGACAAAGCACAGAGACTCCGGGGAAGGAGCTAAGTTAGTAACACGCCGTGGTAGGACATGAGAGCGTGCGGATGGAGAGGGACAGAAGGATGGAGGAGCTCGGTGTATCTTTGGATGTCCCCCGACAGTCTAATCCTATAGCAGCATAACTAGGGGCTGGTCCAGGACAAGCCTGAGCCAGCCCTAACTATAAGCTTTATCAAAAAGGAAAGTTTTAAGCCTACTCTTAAATATAGAGACAGTGTCTGCCTCCCGGACAAAGACTGGAAGATGGTTCCACAGGAGAGGAGCTTGATAGCTAAATGCTCTGACTCCTGTTCTGCTTTTTGAGACTTTAGGAACCGTAAGTAGACCTGCATTCTGGGAACGCAGTGTTCGAGTAGGGCAATAAGGTACTATGAGCTCTTTAAGATAAGAAGGTGCCTGGCCATTTATGGCTTTGTAAGTAAGGAGGAGAATTTTAAACTCTATTCTAAGACAAGTCTTAGCGCCAACCAGCCATAACCCCACAGTGCACACAGCTCGCTCAGTGCACAGGTGGCCCTGGTGCTGGATTCGTTTTTTCACTGTTCATTTGTGCATGTGTCTTTCTCTGTACTTACCAGTTGGAAAACGGCTTGTATTGTAGGGTGATATGTGGATGGTTTGTAAAGGAAAACTGGCCCTGTAAGTCAACTTGTAGTTAAGAGCTTGAAGCGTGGTCGGCTGGATTGAGCTCAGAAGGCAAACAATGCCATTGCTTGGGCCTTGTCGATTGTCTGATTCTCTGTACGTATACATGATAAGATAAGATAAGATAAGCCAGCAAGTATTACAAAAAGCAAAAACAGTGGCATAGAAGGGTCAAGATAAAAAAAAACATAAAGGCATACAGAACTATAGAATAGTAAATGAACTATATACATTATGTACAGATATGTACAGAAAAATATTAAATGCCATAAAAAATATTGCTGCCCATAAAAATAGTATTGTCAATATTCTTATGAGAAAACTACCAGGGCCAGCTCTACACACTCAAAGTTTGTTTCAAAGCATGGATGAACTCCATAAAGTGTAAAGGTGCTCATAAATTAAAGGATATTTGACATGAAATTAACTCTATCAACTATGGAAATAAAAGTGCTTCGAAGGACACTGAAAAAACAAGCAAATTATGACTGAAAGGGTCACTTCTAAAGACTTGTATACACAATTCTAAACTTGAAAATATTTGACAAATGTAAACCCAAAGAATAGATGAACTCCTTACACTACACCAACAAAAATGTTCTTATAGTCACTCTAACACTTCAACAGGCAAATTATGTCTTGACTGATACACTTTAATAAATTGCACATACAAAAATGCTACAGAGAATGTTCAAGGATATTTAACAAATAATGACTCAAACAATAGATGAAACAAAAAAAATGCTCTTATAGTCACTCCAACACTTCAAGAAGCAAATTATGAGTTGAAGAATCAACTCTAATAAATTGCACATACAAAAGTGCTACAAAGCAAACAATGGCTATATAACAAGGATATTTAACAAATTGGATTAACTCCATAAACTGTGTAAAAACACTCTTAAAACACACAGTAACGACACTTAGAGCAAATTATGACCAAGACCCATCAACTGGATTCACTATACCCTCTACAAACAAAAGTGCTTTTATGGATAATGTACGTACCACTACAAAATTAAAAGACTGAACTTCTTGTAGTTTTGTCCCTATCTCAAATAATAATAGAAAGATGAATAGTTATTTCTGGCATTTCTATTCACCTTCGAAATTGACGCAGCATTAAAATTTGACTCATCTGGACTTCCTAATAGCAAATTGTCGACGGTATCATCAAATGATATTTTACTTGAGACCTCTTGGTTAATGCTCATCATCATGCTTCAATCTAATAATCACATAAACGTGCTGCTGAGGGGCGCCCTATGATAGTCATGTTTAATAAACATGTTTTATTTTGCTTGTCATTCTAATTCCATGAGTCAGGGTGAAGGGGCAATCGCCTAGATCACCTATAGTAATTGCTGGCCCTGAAAACTACCAATGTCATGTTTTATTGTACTTGAGAAAATACTGTTGTAAAGAAAGGCCATTGAGTCTTCATATATGCACAATATCTACAGTTAAAAAATACATATAAAAAATACTGTTGACCAGTTGTTATTGACCAGTTGAGAGAAAAATATAAAACATTAAAAATTGCATAAGATGTAATGGAATTGCACCAAAAGAAATGGATAATCTGAGCATATATGAGCATTGATAACAGTAGTGCAAAACAAAACAAACAACAATAACAACTACAACAGACAGACAAACAAATTAAAAAAACAGTAAAATTGGGAAAGACAGCATCAACATAGTGCTACATTACATGATGAAGGAGTTAAACAGTCTGACAGCTGTTGGAATGAAGGATTCAGTCTCACACACTGGATGCAGCAGCTACAGCTACTGAAGGAGCTGATTAAACTAGGGATGTCCCGATCACATTTTTTTGCCCCCGAGTCCGAGTCCAAGTCATTTGATTTTGAGTATAATGAGTCCCGATCCGATACTTCTATAAAACATTATGAAATGAAGGAAGAGCAAAGAATAACCCTTATTATTATTATTAATATATTATTATTATTTATTTTATTTTTTTACCGATGGCTCTTATATTAACATGTAACACTTATGCACAATTGTGCATGCATGCAGTGCAGTGTCTTGTAAACTTCTATGAGGTAGCTTGAATTACAGTCTCAAGTCAGAACAGAACACAGAAATAAAATAAAATTTTCTTCACATTAGGAATAGTGCAACATTACGTAAGGGATAATGCCCGACAAGGTGTCCATTATCAGAAATGAATGGACGACGCGGAGGCGTGAACTGTCCGACGCGATTGAATGGACTTTACTTTCATTTCTGATAATGGACACCTCGAAGGGCATTTTCCCGCTTATAAGATGGTCACTTACGAAAGAAATAAATATTAAATCAATTATTAATATTTTAATGTTTTTTTTACTGTAAAAATCGTAAGTTTTTCACAAGAAGCGGCTGAGTGGACTATTAAATATCTCTCGTTGTGATGCACTGCCAGGGTAACCGACTCTGGCCACAGAACTGCAGCTCGGTCGGCCGCAGCTGTTATATTAGGCCTAATCAGTGGAGGGAAGTGAGATGATTGCTTAACGTTATGTTACGTGATACAAAGTATCATTTCAGAGGGCAAGTGCACCTCTTGCCGCTTGTGTGTGTCCTCTACTGTCTTGCCGTTGTGATACATAAACTGTGAAGCAACGTATGTTAACTTATGTTCTGAGTTTCTGTTGCCACGGTTACCAACTAGCGTTTGAGCCAGCGCAATAATTTAGAACAATCAGGCTATTTGACCGTAACTTTTTTTATAGGTGTCCACAACACTTTTTAACGGACACCCTGCAGCTAATCAGAATCGAGTATTCACCCAGACCATGGTATAAACTCATCAATTTGTTTTAATACTAGACTATTGAGTCTTTATACTATAAAGACCCATTAGTCTAGTATTAAAACAAATAGCTGCTTAACTTAAAATAGGCATCAAAATATCAAATGCAAACAAATGAGCAAATAAAAGTGAGTGTTATCAAGTAGCCTAAGGCCAGTGTAACCAAGCGTTATGGAGGTCTATACTTGTGAAGCTAATAAAATAATAACACGGAGGCTCAGTTGCCTGAATACATCACTCCACTCTTTACTCTCAGTTTTTAAGCACACCTTTCCAGCACAGTCACACTTCCGCTTTTTCCTCCATCCATCCATCCATTGTCTTCCGCTTTATCTGGGGCCGGGTTGCGGGGGGAGCAGTCTGAGCAGGGACGCCCAGACTTCCCTCTCCCAGGACACTTCCTCCAGCTCTTCTGGGGGGATCCCGAGGCGTTCCCAGGCCAGCCGAGTGACATAGTCACCCCAGCGTGTCCTGGGTCTTCCCCGGGGCCTCCTCCCGGTGGGACATGCCTGGAACACCTCCCTAGGGAGGCGTCCAGGGGGCATCCGATAAAGATGCCCGAGCCACCTCAGCTGACTCCTCTCGATGTGGAGGAGCAGCGACTCTACTCTGAGCTCCTCCTGGGTGACAGAGCTCCTCACCCTATCTCTAAGGGAGCGCCCCGCCACCCTGCGGAGGAAACTCATTTCAGCCGCTTGTATCCGGGACCTCATTCTTTCGGTCATGACCCAAAGTTCATGACCATAGGTGAGGGTTGGAACGTAGATTGACCGGTAAATCGAGAGCTTCGCCTTCCGGCTCAGCTCCTTCTTCACCACGACAGACCGGTACAGCGACCGCATTACTGCAGCCGCTGCACCGATCCGCCTGTCAATCTCACGTTCCATCCTTCCCTCACTCGTGAACAGGATCCCAAGATACTTAAACTCCTCCACTTGAGACAGGAACTCTCCCCCAACCTGAAGGGAGCAAGCCACCTTTTTCCGGTCGAGAACCATGGCCTCGGACTTGGAGGTGCTGACTCTCATCCCAGCTGCTTCACACTCGGCTGCGAACCGCCCCAGCGCATGCTGAAGGTCCTGGCTCGAGGTAGCCAACAAGACAACATCATCTGCGAAAAGCAGAGACGAAATCTGCCGGCCCCCGAACCGAACGGGGGCCGACAGGGACTGTACAACCCTCAACAGAGGGCCTCCAAACCCATACTCCCGGAGCACCTCCCACAGAATGACGCGAGGGACACGGTCGAATGCCTTCTCCAAGTCCACGAAGCACATGTGGACTGGTTGGGCAAACTCCCATGAACCCTCAAGCACCCTGTGGAGGGTATAGAGCTGGTCCAGTGTTCCACGGCCAGGACGAAAACCGCATTGTTCCTCTTGAATCTGGGGTTCGACTATCGGCCGGATTCTCCTCTCCAGTGCCTCCCAGTTCCCAGTGAGGCTGAGGAGTGTGATCCCCCGATAGTTGGAACACACCCTCCGGTCCCCCTTTTTAAAAAGAGGGACCACCACCCCAGTCTGCCAGTCCAGAGGCACTGTCCCCATGTGCCACGCGATGCTGCAGAGGCGTTTCTACCAAGACAGTCCTACAACGTCCAGAGACTTGAGGTACTCAGGGCAGATCTCATCCACCCCCGACGCTTTGCCACCGAGGAGCTTGCGAACTGCCTCAGTGACTTCAGCCCTGGTGATGAATGAATCGACCTCCAAGTCCCCAGTCTCTGCTTCCTCTACGGAAGACATGACAGAGGGATTGAGGAGATCCTCCAAGTATTCCTTCCACCACCCGACAATATCCCCAGTCGAGGTCAACAGCTCCCCACCTCCACTGTAAACAGTGTTGACAGAAAGCTGCTTCCCCCTCCTGAGGCGCCGAACGGTTTGCCAGAATTTCCTCGAGGCCAACCGGTAGTCCTCCTCCATGGCCTCCCCGAACTCCTCCCAGACCCGAGTTTTTGCTTCTATAACCGCCCGAGCTGCCGCACGCTTGGCCTGCCGGTACCCATCAGCTGCCTCAGGAGTCCTATGAGCCAACCAGGCCCGACAGGACTCCTTCTTCAGCTTGACGGCATCCCTTACTTCTGGTGTCCACCACCGGGTTCGGGGGTTGCCGCCACGACAGGCACCGTCGACTTTACGGCCACAGCTACGGTCGGCTGCATCAACAATGGAAGTGGAGAACATGGTCCATTCGGATTCAATGTCTCCAACCTCCCTCGGGATCTGGTTGAAGCTCTCCCGGAGGTGGGAGTTGAAAACTTCCCTGACAGCGGGTTCCGCCAGACATTCCCAACAGACCCTCACAGTACATTTGGGTCTGCCAAGTCTGTCCCGCTTTTTCCCCTGCCAGCGAATCCAACTCGCCACCAGGTGGTGATCAGTTGACAGCTCAGCCCCTCTCTTTACCCGAGTGTCCAAGACATACCGCCGAAGGTCAGATGATACGACTACAAAGTCGATCATTGACCTCCGGCCTAGGGTGTCCTGGTGCCACGTGCACTGCTTGAACATGGTGTTCGTTATGGACAAACTGTGACTAGCACAGAAATCCAATAACAGAACACCACTCGGGTTCAGATCGGGGAGGCCGTTCCTCCCAATCACACCCCTCCAGGTGTCACTGTCGCTGCCCACGTGAGCATTGAAGTCCCCCAGCAGAATAATGGAGTCCCCGGTTGGAGCACTTTCCAGTACCCCTCCCAGGGACTCCAAGAAGGCCGGGTACTCTACGCTTACAACAACAAACAACAGTGAGAGACCTATCCCCAACCCGAAGGCGCAATAATAAAAAATAAAATCAACAGAAAATCACTATACACTGCTTAAGTGTTAAACTGGAAGAAACATAGAATACTGCATTTAACTCAGAACTATCTTGGTATAACACAAAAATATGTTACATACCTCCCCCCCTCCAAAAAAAAAACGTCCTCGTTTCCAAGCATAACTGCATGAAAGGGGCTACAAGCACATAACCGAACAACAATAAACAACACAGAGGTTCAACCCATAACATAACACAGTCTCAAGCATGCTGTAACGTACACCAGATATTACTGACACACACTAGCATCCACTGCATGAAAAGTAACATTTCCGTCAATTTCCATCACTGTAAATTGCCGTGGAAGTTCTTTCTCAGCCCCTGTGACCATGAGGTGTTAAAATGCAAATTGGGATTGTGTGTGTGTGTGTGTGTGTGTCTGTGTGTGTGTGTGTGTGTGTGTGTGTGTGTGTGTGTGTGTGTGTGTGTGTGTGTTCTGTGCCTACAGAATACAAAGATTTTTTTTTTTTCATGAGGATTTAAAAGTGTGTTTAAATAATTTTTTAGGGTACATACAGGATAAGTGTCCTGACTCTCAAAAGCCTTTAAATTTCCACTTAAATTGCTAAATCAAATTGTGAAAATTAAAGCATCTACAGTTCTTGGACACTGGTTACAATTTTTCGCATTTTGCCACCACACCACCAGATGAACAATGCTTGCGTGATTAGCTTGCAAAATTCCAGCAGGGTCAGTCCACTGATGATTCTTTAAGTAGGAATAAAAAGGGAACACACCAAAGTAACTTTTCTTTTTTTATTTTTGATGATGTCAGTTTAAAGAAGTTTACATGTTTTATAAAATATTCAGGTACAAAAATAGAAAATCAAATACCTAACAAAATCACAGCATGTTATTTTATCTACGCAACAAAAATGGTCTTGTGAGAAATTCCGAGAGCGCGACCTCGCATATGATTGGACGCCTCCTCTGACGTAATGACGTAGGCAGAAAACAACCTTGGTGCGTCTGTGAATGCGAATCGTGTTTGGATCAGAACAGTTACGTTTCGGGTCCTGCTAAACTTTAATTCTGTTCATACAATGGCCGGACGTCGTCTTCAGTTCACCCCAGAAGGCACTCCTCTGCGACGAGTGGACGGCCTGGCTGCGAAGCGACCATATCCAGAAAGTCCAAACAATTTAGAAAAGAAACTGCTGAGCGCCTTCAGTGGATTGTCTCGGCTGCTAACGCAGCTGATCGTGCAGTTGGCGAGGAGAATGGCCGTGATAAAAGCCAGACTGCTCGCTCTGGAGGAGCAGCCCGACCGAACTGCAGCTGCGGAGACGAAGAGACACCAGTATGCTTTTTGGACCTCCACTCCCAACTCGTATTCTCAGTGCAGTGTATTGAGGTGCTGTATCAAGTTTGTGGCGTTAAAAGCAGCTGTGTCCTTCCCACCTCTCGAGATCCCGAGCTTCAAAACAAACTGCTGCGTGCTGCCATGTTCCGCGCATGCGTTGTTCAGTGGCGTCTGTCACAGACACAGACACAACCTGTAAACGTTGGTAGTTAACAAATACTATTTTATTCTTGTTAATTTGTAATCACTATCCCATATATTGTAAATGTAATTAAAAACAACAATAAATATAAATATGTATCAGGAGTCGCGTTACCGAATATTTTCCGTCGATGACCTCGTTGGCTTCACTCGGAAAAATGTCATGGCAGCTGAGTGTCCGAAGTTTCCTCAAAAAGCCCAATAACGATGATGGTGTCAATAAAAGAGGTGAAAAAAGAGAAGATGCAGTGGAGGATGAGGGACAAACAAGTAATCAGCCCACGGTAACTACAGAGCGAGCAAGCGGCAACAAGGAGGTCAGGAGGGAGTATAGAGTTCAGTGGGAGCAGGAGTTCTCCTTGCTGAGGAGGGAGGATGGAAAAATGTTCTGCGACATATGTAAAAAAGCCAATATGAGTAACAGATTTGTCCGAGGATGCACGAACATGCAAAAATCTGCATTAACTGACCACCAAAATAGCCACAGCCACGTCGAGGCTTCAAGGGTGCTCAACCAGAGTGTGGCTATGATTAAGCATGTGGAGAAATCACAGGTTGCCTGCAACGAGGCATGAAAAACACATCTTAAGGTTGTGCTGCATATGGCTAAAACAAACACCCCGAGCCACCTGTATCCTGACCTGATAAACCTCTTACAGTCTGCCAGCTGTCCAAACCTTAACAGTGCACACACATACACCCACCATGAGACAGTCAGTCAGATGGAGGAGGCCTTAGCGAAGACCATAACCAGCGATATTGATGACCGCATTGCCAACAGCAGATATGTTGGAATAATAGTAGATGAAACCACTAATATCACGGTGGAGAAAATGCTAATCACATACCTGACACTTCAACAGAAAGGGGAGCCTGAAACTGCGTTTATTGGCAATTACACAATTCCCTCTGGCACTGCTGAATGCATCACAGCAAAAATAAAAGATGTGCTGTTGGGCCGTGGGGTAGCTATGGCTCGGGTTGTTGGACTTGGAAGTGATGGAGCGAATGTGATGGTGGGTCGAAAGGCCGGAGTTGCACAGCAGTTGCGCCAGAATGACTGTCCCTTCCTTGTAAACATTCACTGTGGTGCGCACAGAACAGCGCTTGCTGCCCGTGATGCCTCCATGGCTGTGCGTCAAGTAAGTGCATATGTCACCACTGTTAATAACATATACACATACTACAAGAATTCCCCCATACGAACATACAGACTAAATGAACTTCAAAAAGAAATGGGGGAACACGACCTGCTGAGCCTAAAACAACCATCGGCTACACGCTGGCTGTCGCTGGAGAGGGCAGTTAAGGGCATACGTGCCAACTGGGCTGCTCTGGTTTCAGAGCTGAGGGAGGAGGAAGATGCGAAAAACTGCCTGGTAGCAAAGGGCATCAGACAGCACCTTCAAACATACACGTTCCCTGCTTTGACTCACTTGCTGACTGACGTTTTGCCCGTGGTGAACCGCATGAACCTCACCTTCCAAAAAGGAGATGTTAACATCTCCTCCATCTCACCTGTCGTGAGCATGACTGTGGTCAGTCTGGAAGACTTGATGAATGGAATTCAACGAGGCCTCACAAGATGGCAAGTTCTGTGGCGTCACACTCACACATGCAGACGCGCAGACATTTTCAAATTTACGCACAGAGTACATCGCGGAGGTAACCAAATCAATCAAAAAAAGATTCCCATCAGAGAATCTGAGCATCATCTCTGACCTGGACACCGTACTCAATGCATCTATCCGGGTGCTGACAGCGCATTGAAGAGTTATGGACAGGAGGCTTTGGAGCGCGTCTGTGACCCGTAGTGGTCACAGACGCGCTCCAAAGCCTCCTGTGGTCCAAAGCCTCCACAGTGGTCCGAGGCAAAAGTCCAAAACCTCATGACAATAGCCTCTGCAGCAATCCCACTTGAGACATTTGATGCGGACCAGGAGGAAGGTGTGAGACTGCGTTCAGGCCACAGCAGATGAACTGTTCATATTTTAAGTGCAATCGTTTAATTGCATTGTTCATATGTAGCTACTGGGGCCACAGTCAGTGGTTTTTGTCACTGCGGAGAAAAAGTTACATATTCATCTGCTTGATGTGTGATGGCACGGTGTGGATTCACTGTTAAGCTTGTTCGGACTGAATATTAATTTAAATGAATGAAAATTAAATGCTATTGAATATGTCATTATTATCCATCCATCCATCCATCCATTATCTATACCGCCTATCCCTTTCGGGGTTGCGGGGGGCTGGAGCCTATCCCAGCTACAATGGGCGAGAGGCGGGGTACACCCTGAACCGGTCGCCAGCCGATTGCAGGGCCACATGTAAGGACAAACAAACATTCACACTCACACTCACACCTACGGACAATTTAGAGTCATCAATTAACCTAATGAGCATGTTTTTGGTCTGTGGGAGGAAGCCGGAGTACCCGGAGAGAACCCACGCATGCACGGGAAGAACATGCAAACTTCACACAGAAAGGCCCCGCCTGACCCGGGGATCGAACCAGCAACCTTCTTGCTGTGAGGCACACACACAGACTGCTGCGCCACCGTGCAGCCGTCATTATTATCATTTTTAAAAAATTAAGTGACGGGTAAAAATAGATTATGATGGGATTTCTATGACCCTGTCAGTCAAAATGACATACAACGAAAAAGTCTAGCGCAACCTCTGATATGTATGTATATTATTTATCCGATACCTGATCGGAACATAGGGCAGCAGGTAGTGCGTGTGCCTCACAGCAAGAAGGTTGCTGGTTCGATCCCTGGGCAGGGCCTTTCTGTGTGAAGTTTGCATGTTCTTCCCGTGCATGCGTGGGTTCTCTCAGGGTACTCCAGCTTCCTCCCACAGACCAAAAACATGCTCATTAGGTTGATTGATTGATCAGTTGCCCCTAGGTGTGAGTGTGAGTGTGAATGCTTGCCTGTCTTTGCATGTTGCCCTGCAATCGGCTGGTGACCGGCCCAGGGTGTACCCCGCCTTTTGCCCGTTGAAGCTGGGATAGGCTCCAGCCCCCCCGCAACCCTGGAAGGGATAGGCGGTATAGAAAATGGATGGATGATCGGAACATAACGTCCCATCTCCCGATTGAGTCTGCAGTCACGGGATCGGCCCCGATTTCTGATCACATGATACTACTGCATACTGTCTTATGCAGGGAGTGGGATGGGTTGTCCATGATCGACGTCATCCTTCTCTCACCCACCTCCTCAATGGTGTCCAGAGGGCAGTCAAGGACAGAGCCAGCTCTCCTGACCAGTTTAGTTAGTCTTTTTCTGTCCCTCTCTGAGATTCCACAGCCCCAGCAGACCACTGCATAGAAAAAACTGCGGATGCCACCACAGGGTCATAGAAAATTAACAGTGTCCTACATACTTCAGTCTTCTTAGCAGGTGCAGAGGACTTTGGCCCCTCCTGTACAGGGCATCTGTCTTGTTTGTCCAGTCCAATTTGTGATTAAGGTGAACACCCAAGTATTACTATCCATCCACAATCTCAATATCCAAACCCTGGATGCTAACTGGTATAATCACACACATTCATGTGGAAACCTCTCACCATCTCCTTTGTCTTGGTGGTGTTTATGTGCAGGTGGTTCAGTCCACACCAGTCAGTTAGGTTAACCAGTTGGTTATGACCTCCCTGTGTTCCAGTTTGTTCCCCTTTGATACATGTCCAACAATGGCTGTATCATTGGAGAACTTCTGGATGTGACAGCTGTTGGTGTTGTGTCTGAAGTTTGATGTGTAGAGGGTCAAGATGAAAGGAGAGAGCACTGTCCCCTGCAGAACCCCAGTGCTGTAAATGTCACAAGTACTATGGAACACAAAACAGTAATTCATTTTCTATATAAAGTATTTAATTTAGATAAAAATTAACACAGTTCATGTTTAATTACAATTATTATGTATTCAGTGTTCAGGACGTAATTTCATTCCTCTCCTGCTACACTTCCCCTTGTTTAAGGGCACAGCACAAACTACCTTTGGACACGCAGTCACAAAGCCTCACATACTGTGGTCTTTTGATGAGGTAATTGATGGTCCACGCAGCCAGGTGCTAGTCTACTCCAGCTTCTTCTAGCTTCCCCCTGAGCAATGATGGTTAGATTGGGTCGAAAGCACTAGAGAAGTATTAAAAACAACCCTCACCATGCTTCCAGTGTTCTCCAGATGAGAAAGAGATTGATGGAGCAGGTGGATGACTGCATTCTCCACACCAACGCCTGGTCAATATGCAAACTGTAGGGTGTCCAGCTCGCTGTTCACCAGGTGACAGAGGTGGTTCAGCATATAAGAAAAGCAATGACTGAGTTCAGGCGAGGCAGAGTCTCTTTTACTGAGCTGGAGGGTTGGCAGATCTAGTCTCCTTGTGAGAGTACAGAGACGGGTCCAAGTCCTCAGTGAGAACAGGCTGACTGATTTCCACAAATGTTCAATTGTAGTTGTATTTAATTACAGTTGTATCATCTTTTCAAAACTGGAAAGCACTTAACAGCTGTTTCATGCTAAAGTTTAGAGGATCAAGAAAAAACCTGCATCATCAAAAATGAAAACAAATCTGCATTTTAAAAAGTGACAACATAAACATTAAGACATGTGAGATGACAGTTCAAACGTGTTAAACAGTACAGTCCATCCATAGAATAACTGATGGGGACAGTAGGCTGTGACAGGTGTGAGGGGAGTATACGGACAGTGACATACGTACTGCTTTTAGCTAACATTAAGGTGACATTGCAGGGTGTCTCAGAGGCATATAGCCACCAACCCAACACCCCAGTCTCCACCACTGCCACCCCTTTAAAATCCTTGACTGTGTCCCTGCATGGCTCCACCGTTCAGGTCTTTCTTCAGCCCTGGCTGTTCAGCAAGCTATATTGGCAGTCAGTCTTTAGCCCTGGCTATTCAAGGATGCATTGGCAGGGAACTTTACTGTTTGGGCACTGCAAAGGCCCTAACAGCAGCATACTATGCCGGCTGTTGCCACCTTTATATACAGCAATATGTTATCTCTTTTTATCAGCTCGTCTCATCTGTCTCTCCCCTCTAGTCCTCTCCTTCTTTTTCTCCCTCCTGCTTATTGTGTCTGTTACCGTGCTGGCACCGTTCCTCTTCACCCTCTACACAGCTGACTTTTCCCACCTGTCACCCACCTGCAACCTGCAGAAGTTTTCTGATGACTCTGCCATTGTCGGCCTCATCACAGATGGGGACGATAGGTCATACAGAGGACTCATTCAGGATTTTGTGGACTGGTGTCAACAGAACCACCTGCTGATTAATGCGGATAAAACCAAGGAGCTGGTTGTGGACTTCCGCCGCCGCCGCCCGCACTCTCCCCCATCACCAGAGAACATCCAGGGAAGGGACATTGAGATGGTGACATCTTATAAGTACCTGGGTGTTCATCTGAACAACAAACTAGACTGGACTCATAACACCATTGCACTTTATAAAAAAGGACAGAGCAGACTCTATCTGCTCAGGAGGCTGAGGTCTTTTGGGGTGCGGGGGGCACTCCTGAAGACCTTCTATGACTCTGTTGTGGCCTCTGCCCTATTATACAGAGTAGTCTGCTGGGGGAGCAGCATCACAGCAGCTGACAGGAAGAGGCTGGACAAACTCATCAGAAAGGCCAGCTCTGTCCTGGGATGCCCTCTGGAACAGGTGGAGGAGGTGGGGGAGAGGAGGATGACAGCCAAGCTGTCCTCCATGACAGACAATGACTCCCCCCCCTCCAACACACACTCACTGCACTGAGGAGCTCCATCAGTGACAGGATGCTACATCCAAAGTGTGTGAAGGAGCGGTATCGCAGGTCATTCCTTCCTGCAGCCGTCAGACTGTACAACAGAAACTGCTCCAAGTGATCAGTACAATAATATGTTTACAATTTGTGCAATAACCTGTGCAATAATGCAATAATCAATGCATAACAATCTGTAAATACTATCTACAATTTCTTAGGATGACGTTATTCTTTTATCCCACTCTTGAATATATACTTGTTTTGAATTTGCATTGCACTTGTTCTAATATTTTATACACTTTATTGATGCTGCTGTATTTTGGAATTTCCCCTCGTGGGACTAATAAAGGAATATTGAATTTAATTATCCTTCTGTCTCTGTCATCTCTTGCTTAGCTCTATCTCTTTAGGATGTCAGCATTAATTTGTCTGTTTATACATCTGTCTGCTTGACTCTCTTTTCTTTCCCACTTGGTTTCTTCACTAACTGTGACTCTATCTTTGACCTTTACTCTTTACTTTCTACCTCATTCTCTCACTTTTTCTCCCCCTCTCTCTCCCTCACTTATTGTGGCCTCCTTTTTGAAGCAGAGTGGTGTGTCTGCATCCTGACAATCTGCACAGACTGAGAGTATAAAACAGGGTCCAAGAACCACTAGATGAATGTACAGCACTCAGAGTTAATGAAGCGATTAGCACATTTTACTTAGTCTTCTCAAATCATCAAAAAACAACCACACACACACACACACACACACACACACACACACACACACACACACACACACACACACACACGCACACACACACATATGCGCATATGCAGAAATGGACACATGCAAAGCACGCGCATTCACACACAATGTGTCTGCTTGGTGAAGAATAGACCTTTTTGTTAGGACAGGGCTGGAGATGGGAATATCCATGATGATGACATACTGTGACGATTTGCTATGAGCTGCTCTCAACTTGTTGTTTTGTGCATTATGCTTTATGCCATTTTTCTTGCACAGAACATATCTTGCACAATAACCTGAATGCCGGACTTAAACTAAACACTGCAGGTGTTCCCAGCTGCAGAAAAACTACAGGGTGCACACACCGCGCAGTGGTATTTTTGTGCAGCGCAGGCGAGCGAGCAGCGCACTTGGTATTTTGGTAAACCGAGGTGCACAGTACACCAGGATGGGCATTGTGGCGCAGTAGGGGGAGGTGTTGGCATAATCAGCGGGCGGATTTGGATTTTCGGTCCATTTCGGTCCACGCTGGTGGCGTAAAACTGCGCTGAAAGCTCATCACCCCAGAACTGGTCAACTCTGTGCGCCAGTGGTGCACCACTGGGCAAGTGGATTTCTTAAACCGGCGGAGTCGTGCACCCATGTCACCAATACCTCACAGGCAGGTTTCCACAGTGTCTGGCATTTCACTGCGATCAATAATTAGCAACAGCCACGATTCAATGCAACTATCTGAGTCAACACATACAGTAAGACCTAAATTTATATATTTTGATCAGTATCTCATCTGACCACATCACAAGCGCGTTCGGCACGCGTAATGATCACTCACCCTGACCGAATGTACACAGGTGAAACAGGGATGCAAACTAATCAATTAACATCGCTGTGCCAACCAGAAACAGCTGTGGCATCCTACAGAGCATATATACTGCATCTATCTCAGAGCACTCAATAGACAGAGAGAGACAGACACATGGAAAAAATGTAAGTGATGATCGTTGTCCGCTATTACCCACGTAATTTCATTCCAAATACAAATGTTATCATTGTAATGCTTAACATTATCTACAAAGATGGAGTACATCATTGCTTTGAGGAGGATGAGTAGGAGGAGGAGGAAGCCGAGGATTTACCATCTAAGGACCTCATATTTAGACATGAGTGAGCAGGAGTGCAGGTGGGCCACGAGAATAACGCCTTCAACACTGTAGGCTATGCAGTTTTCTTTAATCATCTACTCTTTTCTTTTGCATGTCACAGGAACAAATTACATCTGCCAAGGGAGGTCATTGACGAGGTAGCGCATCGTGGCCAGCAGCTCTGACCTTCTTCGCCACCTGGTCTTTTCAACATACCTTGGTGGTGGGGATCAGTCAGTCTGCTGTCTGCTCGGCTATACACATCATTTTCCCTGCAACACCTGAGAGCCAGCTGGAAACTAAGCGAGGGTTCTTGTTGAAATTTGGATTCCCCGGGGTCCTGGGAGCAATCGACTGCACTCATGTGCAGCTGCGCGCCCCAGAGACCCAAGCCCACATTTAAGTGAACCTAAGGGGGGTCCATTCCATCAATATCCAGGTGATCTGTGACTCAAATTGCCCAGTGACAAACGTGTATGCCAATTTCACCGGGTTGGCACATGACTTCTTCATCCCGACGAATTGTAGCATCCCTACAGTCTTTCAGGGGGACACCCCTGTGGATGGGTGGCTGCTAGGTGATAATGGCTATCCACTGAAAACGTGGTTGATGACGGCATATATCACACCTTCAACAAGACGGCATCGTGGTTTTAACGGTATTTTCAGCAGTGCTTGGTGAGTCTTCGAACGCACATTTGGGGTTCTCAAAATGCATTTTAGATGTCTGGAGGGGACAGGTGGTTCATTAAGATACAGCCCTCAGAGTGTCTGTGTGTTCTTCATGGCATGCTACGTTTTAGACAACATGGCTGTACGACATGGATGTCACTATGAACTAACGGAGGACACATTAAGGGACTTAAGACGGAGAGAGGCCGAAGTGCATGTGCCGTGTCAACTGGGAGAGCAGCAGAGCGCACGGGAGAGGAGGGAGCGCCTCACCGCCCAGCTTTGTCATTATGTGAGTATTTTTGCGGTTACATCAGTTCAAAAAACATCTGACGATCAATAACTTTCCACACTAAAGAGATAGACAGTATTGAAATAAATTTTGCGAGGCTGTAGATACGGCCACTGCGAGCCTGGAGCTCCCGGAGCAGAACGTCAGTGTCCTCCTGGGAGAAGTTTGGGCGCCGGACAGTTTCCTGCACAGGCTCAGTCATCCTCAAAACTTGCCATGCGCCTTGCCAGCGCGCGTTTTTAAAGGTGAGGCGAGGAGCTGTTGTGATTGGTGAAGATTGGTCTCGGCTGTGTCAAACCCACTCCACGCCTTCTCCCCTCCCTCTTTCCGAGTTGCGCCACTGGGTGGGACTGAGATGAGAAGGGGGAGTCATTGCACCGGCAGCACAGTGCATGAAAATACCAAAGTCCGCGCCGCCACGCTCCATCGGCAAAGCGGACCTGACTTCGCACCACGCCTCTGCCGCACTGGCAGCGGAATCAATCAATAGAGCCCTTAGTCTCAGAGGGACTGTTGCATGTACTGCTTTATCAAGACCTGGCTGGACCTGAACACACCTTACCAGGCTACACAGCCAGGCAGATTTTCTCTTCCCCTGCATGTTGTTAACTGCTGTCTATATACAGTCACAAGCTAATGCAAAAGCATCAAAGAAGAACTAATTATTGATTTTAGGAAGACCAGAAGGAATTATGCTCCAAATTCCATCAACGAGTTACCTTCCGAAATTTTTGGTAGTTTTAAATTTGTGAGCACACACATCTCAGACTTGGTCCTGCAACACCAAGGGTGTCATCAAGAAGACACAGCAGTGGCTTTTTTTCCTGAGGCACCTCAAGAGCTCTGGTCATGAGAGCCGAACCATCAGGAGTGTGCTGGCAAGCTACATCACTGTGTGGTTTGCAGCCTGATTGCGCAGGGCTGTTAAAAAGTCCAGGACATTTACAACTCTTGAGCTAAAAAGAAGGCACTTAACATTATGGACATCAGCCATCTTGCAAATGGACTGTTCACGCCTTCCATGTAAAAAAACTAGGGCTGTCAGTTTAACGCGTTAATTAGATTAATTAATTACGCTGCAAATTAACGCGCTATAAAAATTAATGCAATTAATCGTGAGTGGCAAGTCAATGCGCAAGCATTTTAAATTTGGCCCTTTGAGTGACCCGTAGGCTGCAGTGGCAGGTCGCATCCTACCTGCGCCACTAGTCAAAAGCAGGGTGACAACAGACATGGATGCGACACCGGAGAGCGAGGCAAGCCTACTTGGACCTTTGAACGGCAAGTTTTTTTTGTAAAAAGAACAAAGACTGGACTATTAACAAGAACGCAGTGATTTGTACCTTGTGTAAAAAAGAATTTTCCTATCACCGTAACAGCTCCAGCCTGAATTATCATTTAAACGCTAAACATGTAGTTGCTGCTAGTGCCGCTAGTGCTACCGTGAGCTCACTCCGCCAACCCACACTTGCTGAGTTAGGAAAACGAATAAGCAAAGCCACGACAGAAAAACTGACAAACTCAATCGCAAAGTGGGTTGCTGCTGATTGCAGGCCGATTTCAATCGTGGAAGACGAGGGCCTAAAAGAAGCATTTCAGATAGCGTCATCTGACTCTAATTTCCAGCTACTGTCGAGAACTACAGTGATGAAAAGAATTCACCAGCTGTAATGTGAATGCCAGTGAATTGTAATGTCCTAGAATTCAAATTCTTTATTTGGGGACCTTTAGCAGATCTGAGATTAAAATGCGATTAATTAGATTAATTAATTACAAATCCTGTAATTAATTAGATTAATTTTTTAATCGCCTGACAGCACAAAAAAAAACGTTAATGGAACATCAAATCTCACGCCACCCACCTCAGTATCATTTTTTTGTTTTTCCACAGGCAGTCAGGTCGCTGAATAGCCGACACTCCCACATACACTAATAATCTTTTGTAAATAGTATGTATGCAGTGTTTCACGTGAGGGCACTGGGTATATGGTTATGTGGGTTGTAAGTCTAAGTATTACTCTTAGTTACTTTCAGTGTTATGGTATGGATGATCTGTATTCATTTATGTATACAAACGATGAGGGAGCCGGGTCACAAGCTTTTCATTGTACTTGTACTTGTGACAGTAAACTTATCTCAAGTAACTGAGGAATATGAATGATAATACATCCACTTTAATCATTCTCTGCTATTCATTCATCCTCCCTGCCACTCCCTCCGCCTCTCCATCTCCCCATCAACTCATCTCCTATGTTTTATTACAGGGGATTTTCAGACTTTTTTTCTCATGGGGACAATATTTTCTCTCCAAGTTTCCCCTCTGCTGCTTTTGCTGACTGCAGTGCAGATTCCACATTATAAGCTAATGTAACAAAATATCACACTGCAGTTTTTTTTAGAGAAGTGACCTACTGTGTCACAATGTTTTTCACCCTGTTATTTGCTGGGGAGTCTTGGAAAGATTTGGCAACGTCACATAGCTAATAGCTTTGAATACTAATTTTAAAATAATTTGAGGTTGGTTTTAAATCTTTTTGCGATTCAGGCCTAGACACTTACGAGATGTTGAAAAATGGTTTAATAATATACAGTTTATTGCTCTGATATGTTTTTATACAGTAATACTCATGTAATTGATCAGCTGTTTCCACAAGCAGCCTGTCTGTAAGTGCTGTGAGTGGATATATAACTCTTCAGAGGATGTATTTTCAAATGCTCTCAGTGCCAAAAAGGAACATCTGTGATGGGTTGTACCAACTGGTCTTTAGTAAGCCTGATCCTAACTGCTAAGTCTTTATTAAGACTAGTCTTTAAAATGGACTTAATGATGAACACCCACGTAACTATGATGATTGTCTAGCAGTGTGTGTTACTAGGATACATTGTTTACAACCTCCTGCTGTCTTGTCAATTTATAGCTAATCATTTCTAATTTGTGGTAATGGTTATGGAGACTCCTGATGATTAAGAAATTCCATATTCTAGATAGAATTAATTTTGTTCACAATGGTAGTTTTTAAAGAACTATACCAGAGTGATTGCAAGCTTTATCTCCATGTTTGTAAATCAAAGCCATTTCCATAATGCAGGATGTTGAGATTTCCCCTACCATTGCAGGTATAGCCTTTGGCTTCTATTCATTTCTATGCATTATAAAAATCCATTAGCAGACTTTTAAACCTTTGTTGATTTGTGTAGTCCATTACAGTGAACCTTTTCAGATATATTCTGTCAGTGTCACACTGATTGTGTGTGTTCCCTCATGACAGTAACTCAAGCAAGTTTCAAAGATGTGCTTATGGAATTTCCTATTGTACAACAATGAATGGAATCCAAAGGATGTCTGGAATGATGGACTCTATTCATCCAAATTTCTATGGTTTGCAAAATGGTTTGCTGTGATGTAAAACAATTGAAAAACAACTAGTATTTACTCATTCATTCATTATTATATGAATTTAATTTTATTTAAATTGCACCAAATGACAATAGAAGTTGTCTTAGGACACTTTCCATATAGAGTTGGTACAGACCAAACTCTTTTTATCTACAGAGACCCAATAATTTCCTCATGAGCAAGTACTTGGCAACAGTGGCGAGGAAAACCATCCTTTTAACAGGCAGAAACATGAGGCAATCTGGGTGGGTGGCCATCTGCCTTGACCAGTTGGTGAGAGCAGAGACAGACAGACAGTCAGACAGACAGACAGACAGACAGACAGACAGACAGACAGACAGACAGACAGAAATGCAATCACAATAACAGTGACAGTGGATGCAGTAATAATGGAAGCATGACTAATATTAGTAGCATTTCAGGGTTCTTGCACCATTTTAAAAGTCAAATTTAATGCTTTTTAAGGCATTTTTAAGACCTCAACAAATATAAATTGAGACCCAAAAATGTCATAACAATTTCTGTGGTATTGTAAACACAATCAAAGCTCACAGTTGGCATTTTCTTTCTTTCTTTCTTTCTTTCTTTCTTTCTTTCTTTCTTTCTTTCTTTCTTTCTTTCTTTCTTTCTTTCCATTTTTTTTCATTGTGATGCAGAACAGAGCCAACATAACATACACAAGTTGCATTATATTAAATAACATACTGCATTGCCTTTAGGAACCATACACAATAATAAAACAATAACATTTCAAGTAGTCTCCGTCATTGCTCAGTAGGAGCCATTTGTTAATCCTGCAAAAAGACTTTTTTTCCAAATAAGGAGAAAGAATAATAATACTTCCAACACTTAAAGCAGTCTCCATTGTAAATAAGTCCTCCAAACAGCCTGTCTCAAGCCAAAAGGTTGAAAAATAATGTACATAAATGTTTGAAAAACAACACAAATGTTGACACATCACTCTTAATGAGAGAAACCAATCAACACAGAGGTCCATTGTTTTCGAACATCCCAAATTCTCTTCAAGACATATGGCATAGCTCTACCATCCTCTTCTCAATTTCATGGTCTAGGTCCATCAACTCCACTCTCTTGTCCTTGCATCTTTTTCTCATGGAGTTGGATTTAGTGATGAGTTCTGCCATCTTGGTCCCTGCTGTATTCTCAGCCTTCTCTGCAACGCTATCTGTATCCTTCTCTAGAGTTTCGCACACAGTTGAGATTATTCTTCTTTTCTTGCGTAGCTCTTCAAACTCATTTTCAGCCCTTTTTCTCTTGTCCATCTGTTTTGTCTTTTCCTTTTTCTTCCTCTCACCTTCCAAGAAGATCCTGTACCGGCTGCGTGCAGTTGCACACTCATTTAGCAGCTCTTTAGTCAGTGGCACTTTGACCACTCTACCACACACCCTCACGTAGTCACAGATCAGTCTCTGTGAGACTATAGTGTCCTCGTTCATATTGCACATCTCCACCTCCTTGTTTATGGAGAATCCACGCTCCACAGTAGCTTGTCCATGGGACAGAAGCAGCAGCTTTTCCACAAATCTCCAAAGTTCTGCATATCCATTCATGGCCTTATGCAGGAAGCTGTCAACTCGGGATTTTCCATCCAATGCACTGAAGGCCATGAAATCCTCTCCTCTGGCCTCAGTGAAGAGGAACTTCTGAAATTGTTGTGCAATCTCATCATCTGCATTTAGATAAAGACAAGCATGTTTGTAATAATTCCAGTTGAAATTATATTTTGTGGAAATCACAAGAGATTTATATTTAGTATACCCTGGAAAATGAATCTCAGATTTCCAACTAAACTGACACAAATTAGACCACAAATCCCCATCTTTTAATTTTTTTTTTAAGATTTGCATTTAGGTGTTTTAATACAAAAAGAGTATGAATCCCATTACCAAAATAGTCATACATTCTGTCACTGTGTCATTTATGAAATTATAGTGAAAATAAATGATTGCCCTTTTTGCTGGGGACCTCCTGGGAACCACTGATATAAAGAAGGTGCCCAAAGACTCCCTTTGCTAAACACAAGGTAACTGTTCACATTTCTAATATGTCTACACATAATACCTGCTGTGACTCCTCCTGACAACTTGTCCTGCACAAATTTCATGATGAGGGCCTTCATTTTTTTGCAGGTACCTGTCTGGTTCAGTGTGCATCTTTTGGGTGTCCAGGCACATCATATTTCGGACAGTGGGGTACTTCAGGGGGCACTTCAATAGAATGTTCTGACAAATTTTTGACAGAGCACTCTGGCTGTCTCGCATGAACTGTAACACATCAGGCTCACTTCCACCACTCTGACTGCCTGACATTCCCTAACAAAAGCACAAAAGTCACGTGTCACCTGGAACATCAAATGAACTCTCCCTATGTGTAACTTACACTACACAATATTCAACAAATCATGTTAATATGTTAAGTGCTTATGTCTAAACAATGAATCTAATCTCTTAATTTTTCAGCATAAATATTTCACTGGTGACTTTGCAGCTGATATAGCACATTGTTATCTACGATAATAAAAGTTACCTTGAGGACAGCTGTGGCTCCCATGCCAATGTCTACTTGGTTTGGACTGACCTAAAGCTTTTGGTCTGTCACATCAAGCTTGACCAACTTCACTGGGGAAACATCAACCTGGACATCTCGCTTTATGAAGCATCGGAGCAGGCTCTGAAAGTAGAATAGCACAGACATAATAATTATCATTAGAATCAAAATTGGAATAAGTATTATTTGTAGCTGGGCTCCACCACACTGCTCTGAGTTCCTCTTGTAAGAGTTCAACACACCTCCAGTTAACACTGAGCCCATCCATTGACAGTGAGAGCATGTTGTTTCCTTTTTGATAAAGCTTATAGTTAGGGCTGGCTCAGGCTTGTCCTGGACCAGCCCCTAGTTATGCTGCTATAGGATTAGACTGTTGGGGGACATCCAAAGATACACCGATCTCCTCCGTCCTTCTGTCCCTCTCCATCCGCACGCTCTCATGTCCTACCACGGCGTGTTACTAACTTAGCTCCTTCCCCGGAGTCTCTGTGCTTTGTCGTCTTGCAGGTTCCCATGGACAGTGGCTGAATCTGGATTGTGGATTTCAGCTGCGTCTCCTGCCTTGGCCCTGCCTGACATCCACTGCAACTGCTACTGCTGTTATTACATCCACTGTCACTGTTACTGTGACTGCATGTCTGTCTCTCTGTCTCTGTCTCTCTCTCTCTCTCTCTCTCTCTCTCTCTCTCTCTGACTGCTTTTCTTTCTGTCTGTCTGTCTGTCTGTCTGTCTGTCTGTCTGTCTGTCTGTCTGTCTGTCTGTCTGTCTGTCTCACTCTCTCTCTCTTGCTCTTCCTCTCTCACCCAACCGGTCGAGGCAGATGGCCGCCCACCCAGAGTCTGGTTCTGCTCGAGGTTTCTGCCTGTTAAAAGGAAGTTTTTCCTCGCCACTGTCGCCAAGTGCTTGCTCATGGGGGAATTGTTGGTTTCTTTGTAGATAAAAGAGCTTGGTCTGTACCAGCTCTATATGGAAAGTGTCCTGAGACAACTTCTGTTGTGATTTGGCGCTATACAAATAAATAAAATTGAATTGAATTGTTTGGATTCAGCTCCTTTGTAATTTCCTGCACATGTAAAAAAAAGGAATTATCAATTCAATGTGCCAAGTAATCATTAGTGTAATGATGATAAAAATATTACTACTACTACTACTACTACTACTACTATTACTATTACAACTACTACTACTACTACTAATAATAATAATAATAATGGTTGTGCTTATATAGTGGAGAGAGAGAGATCAAAAACATCCATCAAAACCCCTGACAACTTCATTGTGATGATCACAATTATTTTTTTTATTATTTGAATGATATAATGTGTGTGTGTGTGTGTGTGTGTGTGTGTGTGTGTGTGTGTGTGTGTGTGTGTGTCTATAAATTTAATGGTAAATTTTGCAAATTAGACTAATTATTTTCTATAGGTTTAGTAAAATCATGTATTCTGTGCTAAAATACAACATATCTACAACATAGCTTGATTCTGTATCTCTATTTACAGCTCATTAGCCCTTACGTGAATGTTTACTATTGCTATGGCAACAAGTGACAGCCGACGTTAACAGCTGTTACCTAGATTTGCCCTACTATCCCATCAACAACCCATAAAATCACAAATTGGCATATACATACAACTACCAACAGTTACACACCCTAAACTCTGAGCTAATACGTTGTACCTTTCAGATTGTCAAAGTGATCACACACTGTGACCTGAAAAGAATAATAGTATGCGATTTCACACAATCATAACGTTACTTACGCTGAAATGACCCAAAATGTCTTTCTGGAGTGACCCATGAACTCAGATCCATAGTAGGGGGAGATGACGTGCTGTGTTCCCGCCTCATCTGTGCTCCAGAACCGCAAATGAAGGTCCATTTGTTTAGTCTTTGTAGTTTTGTTCATGCTCTCGTCAAACATGACAACGTACGTCTTCTCACTGACACTGCGTGATAGCTCCTTCTTGATGAATGAAGCGATGCCATATTTAGCAATGTATGCTGTTTTATTTTCCCCATAGGTGAATGACTTGGCAAGCTGGGAATCGGGGAACATGGCAGCAAAGACGTCACTTATGTCTTCATTAGATTTAAATGAACTGTGCCTAACAACAGTATGGAGTACCCACAGTACCTCTGCCTTTTGGGTCTCTGGCAGTGAAATGAAGCTTGTCATAGCCGACTGAGAGGTGGCATCTGAATTAATCTAACATTGCTGAAAGCAACGCAGGGATTAGCCTGGCCCCACTAGCTGCTGCCACATACCGTCTGTGTTTTTCTCTTCTCATGTGCGACTTGATGGCTTTGAGCCCCAAAGTCCCTAAAGAAAAAGTCTTTTTGCAGAATTTGCACATGGCGTTGTTGTTGTTTTCAGCAGGGGCCAACCACCTCTTAAATAAATTGTCTTCCATCCATTTTTCATTGAATTTACACTTCCCCATCTTTGCATCTTTCCACGCACCTCGACAACAACAAATGGTGACACGTCACACAGCCCGACGCTGACGGTACGTCGCTGACATACCGTATAACATCTATTAAACGCTAGGTCTCCTATTTGCTGCACGGTAAGTTAATGAAACAAATACACACTATTAGAAGTTTCACCGCGGGCCACAGTGCTTTCCCATCGGCATTAAACGCGCCGTCTGGAAATTTAATACCTACAGCAAATTTACGGTAAATTTAAGACAATTTAAGACCTTCATTACCCAGATTTTAATTTAAGACATTTTAAGACTTTTTAAGGGCCTGCGGGAACCCTGCAGTTGCAGTGGATGTCAGGCAGGGCCATAATCCACAATCAAACCAGTCAGGCACAACAATGGGCCTCAGGATCTCGTCACGCTATCTCTGTGCACTCAAAATGCCATCAATAAAATCCACCTGTGTTCGTTGTCCATAACATACGCTTGCCCATACCATAACCCCACCACCACCATGGGCCACTTGATCCACAACGCTGACATTAGCAAACCGCTCACCAGCACAACTGTTAGGATCCTACCTTCCGGTCTCTCCTTTTGTGTCTCCTCTCCCTTTCCCTATGTGTGTGTCTGTCTGTCACCCCTGTTCCCGCGGCTGGGCATCCCTGTACCTGCAGCTGGCTCCACCTCCAGGTGCTCACCTGGAGCACATTTCCTGATTGTTTGCAGTACTTAAAGAAGTTGCAGTCTTCTCCCAGTCGCCGGATTATTCTCTCTCGTCCTCCCATGAGTGTGTTTGGTCATCTGGTTTTGAGTACTACGTCTCTTGTTCCTTCTCATTTTTCAGAGAAAGTGTTTTGTGTTCTGTCCTCTACATTTCAGCCACTTATTGTGTGCTGTGTTTTTCTTTTCAGTGTCTCCTGCTGCTTCCACGCGTGCCTCATACCCGCTTCGTGGGAGCTCCTTGTGTTTTCCTCCGCTCAGTTTGAGTGCGTCTTTGTTTCTCGTTTTCCACTCCTTTTGAGTGCGCCTTTTGTTTGTTTTCCTATCCGCTCGGTGAGCGTGTTTTGTGTTATCGTTTTGTTAATAAATTTATTCTTGATTCTTTTAAGTCCTGTCTCCGGGTCTGCATTACTGGGTCCAGTTTATTATTGGCTCTCCAGCCTAACAGAATAATCCGGCCAATTATGGACCCAGCGGATCCGGTTCGTAAGGCAGTTTCCGTGCAGGGCGCACTTCTCGGCCAGCACGAACAACTGTTACAGGCCTTAGTTGAATCAACCCAGCATATGGCGTCTCAGGTAGCCGATCTGTCTCGCCATATGGCTCATCTTACTTCTTTTGTTCCATCTCCTTCCCAGCCTTCTAGTAACGCTTCCGAACCGGTTTTTGTTGACTCCCCGGCAACTAATCCCGAACCCTTTGATGGTTCTCGGGATAAGTGTCGGGGATTTCTTTTACAATGTAGGATCGTTTTTCGTCAGCGTCCTCGCGCCTTCTTGTCTGACGCATCAAAGGTGCATTACGCGTTTGGTTTGCTTCGAGGCAGGGCGTTGATTTGGGCAGAGGCACTGAACGCATCGGTAGACATTAGCCTTCTCACTTTCTCTGACTTTGAGAAACGTCTGAGACTAGTCTTTGACCATCCCGACCATGCAGGCAATGCCTCCAGCCGTCTGCTTAAACTCACTCAGGGCAGTTTAGCGGCCGCCGACTATGCGGTTGATTTTCTCACCATTGCTGCTGACTCTGGGTGGAATGACGCTGCCCTCCAGGGAGTTTTCTTGCATGGGCTTTCTGAGTTTTTACAGGAGGAGATTGCCACACGAGAGAAACCCACGGACATTCATGCCCTGGTGGATATGGCTGGACAACCGGCGGAGGGAGCATTCTCGGCGTCTTTCCACCAGATCCTCCGTGCCTCTTTCGGCTCGCCGGCAGCCTGCAGCGCCTTCTTCTCTGGAGTCTGGAGTCGATCGGTCCGCCGCCGTTTCACCTCCTTTCGCTGACGGAACAGAACCCATGCAGCTCGGCCGGACCCGACTTTCCTCTTCTGAACGCCGACGGAGGATTCGGGCGGGTGAGTGCGTTTATTGCGGACGTACGGGTCATGCTCTCCCTGCTTGTCCGATATGGCCAAAAGATCAGTCAGTCTCTCCTAACCCTGTTTCCCCCAAGACTCGCAAGCTCCAGGCTCAAGCCACACTGGTTGTGGGAGAGGTGTTTCGCCTGGTTCGGGCTCTCATTGACTCTGGTGCCGAAGAGAATCTCCTCGACGAGCACATGGCGGCGGACCTCGGCTGTCAGTTGGAGGAATTGGAGGAGCCCCTCAAGGCCTATGCCCTGGATGGGAGGATCATGGCTGAGGTAACGCACCAAACCACTCCTGTTTGATTAACTGTGTCTGGGAATCACCACGAAGAACTGTCATTCTTTATTGTTCATTCGCCTCACTCCCCACTGGTTCTTGGTCACCCCTGGCTCCAAAAACACATTCCCCACATTGATTGGAGTCAGGGGAGGATTGTGGGCTGGAGTTCGTTCTGTCACGCTAATTGTCTCCGCTCAGCCATTCCTCCCTCAGATGAGGGGAAAGGGATTCCCTGCTCCCCGCCAGAACCACCGGACCTCTCCCTCGTTCCCACTGCATATCACCACCTCCAGGAGGTTTTTAGTAAGGAGCGGGCGCTGTCTCTTCCGCCCCACCGCCCTTACGACTGTGCCATTGAGCTGCTTCCTGGCGCTCCGCTGCCTTCTGGTCGTCTTTACAACATCTCACGACAAGAACGGGAAGCGATGGAGAAGTACATCCAGGAGTCTTTGGCGGCAGGAATCATCAGACCCTCCACTTCTCCGCTTGGAGCGGGTTTTTTCTTCGTGGAAAAGAAAGACAAGTCCCTCAGACCCTGTATTGACTATCGTGGACTTAATGAAATCACTGTGCGTAACAAGTATCCCATTCCACTCATTAACTCTGCTTTCGACTCCCTCCAGCAGGCTAAAGTGTTCACCAAGCTGCATCTACGCAACGCTTACCACTTGGTTCGCATCAGGGAGGGGGACGAATGGAAGACGGCCTTTAACACACCCTTGGGACACTTCGAATATCTGGTGATGCCTTTTGGGCTCACTAATGCCCCGGCTGTTTTCCAGGCTCTTATTAATGACATATTGCGCGATTTCCTGAACAGATTTGTCTTTGTATACTTGGATGACACTCTCATTTTCTCCCATTCCCCAGAAGAGCATATCAACCATGTCCAGCAGGTTCTCTCCAGGTTGCTGGAGAACAAGTTGTTTGTCAAAGCTGAAAAGTGTGAATTCCATGCCTCAACTGTGTCTTTTCTGGGCTTCATCATACAGGATGGCAACCTGAGGGCCGACCCAGAAAAGACCAGAGCTGTGGCAGAGTGGCCAGTCCCTGAGACCCAGAAGGAATTGCAGCGTTTTCTCGGTTTCGCCAACTTCTACCCGAGGTTTGTTAGGGATTATAGTAAGATAGCCACCCCTCTGACCAAGTTGACTTCTGTGAAAGTGGGGTTTAACTGGTCAGCGGAGGCTGACAGGGCCTTCCAGAAGCTCAAATCATTGTTCACCTCCACTCCTGTCCTCATCCAGCCCGATCCCTCCAGACTATTCGTGGTGGAGGTCGATGCTTCCGACACCGGGGTAGGGGCTGTCCTGTCACAGTATGCGGAATCTGACAACCGACTGCACCCGTGTGCTTTTTTCTCTTGTCGTCTTTCCCCTGCTGGGCAGAACTATGATGTGGGCAATCGGGAGTTGTTAGCAGTTAAACTGGCCCTGGAGGAGTGGAGACACTGGTTGTTGGGGGCTGAACATCCGTTTGTGGTTTGGACGGACCATAAAAATCTTGCCTATATCAAGGCGGCTAAGCACCTCAATTCCCGGCAGGCTCGCTGGGCGCTTTTCTTCAGCCGCTTTAACTTTTCTCTTACCTACAGACCGGGTTCCCGCAACACCAAGCCTGACGCCCTCTCCAGACAATTTTCTCCCGCTGAGTCCACCGCCAAGCCAGAAAGCATCCTTCCCAGTGACCGCATCATCGCTGCTCTTTCCTGGGAGATTGAGGGGGCGGTCAGGGAGGCCCAGCGTCTTCACCCGGATCCAGGTAACGGGCCACGTAATAAGCTCTTTGTTCCTCCTACCGTTCGTTCGCAGGTGTTGCAATGGACTCATGCTCATCGGTTGGCCTGTCATCCCGGAGCTAATCGCACCATCTCCCTGCTGCGTCGCCACTTCTGGTGGCCCAATCTGGAAGCAGACACACGGGAATTCGTTGCTGCTTGTTCCACCTGTGCCAGGGGTAAGGCCTCACATAAGGCTCCAGCTGGACTTCTTCTCCCCCTCCCTGTCCCCAGCAGACCCTGGTCACACATCGCCATTGACTTTGTTACTGGACTACCTCCCTCCAAAGGTAACACCACTATTCTCACCATTGTGGATCGGTTTTCCAAAGCCGCACATTTCATCGCTCTCCTCAAGCTTCCCTCTGCCCTAGAGACTGCTGAGCTACTGGTCACCCACGTGATCCGTCTGCACGGGATTCCGGCAGACATCGTGTCGGACCGCGGGCCCCAATTCTCCTCACAGGTATGGAAGGCTTTCGCCAAGGCCCTGGGCGCCAAAGTTAGTCTCACTTCTGGGTTCCATCCTGAGTCCAACGGGCAGACAGAAAGGGCCAATCAGGACCTTGAGACGGCGCTTCAGTGCATCTGCGCTGACGACCCTGCGGACTGGAGCCGTTTCCTTCCCTGGGTGGAGTATTCCCACAACTCCCTCATTTCATCTGCCAGTGGTTTGTCCCCGTTCGAAGCCTCCCTAGGCCACCAACCCCCTCTGTTTCCTGCACAGGAGGCTGAAATCTCTGTTCCTTCAGTGGCTGACCACGTCAAGAGGATCAGGGGGTTTTGGCAGATAGCTACCAGGGCACTAGATCGGAACCAGGGCGTGAAACAGAGAGCGGCAGACCGACACAGATCCCCGGCACCGGAGTACAAGACAGGTCAGTCAGTCTGGTTGTCCACTAGAAACATCCCACTGAAAACAGACTCTCGTAAGATGTCACCTCGGTACATCGGACCTTTCCCCATCACCAAGATCGTGAACCCCCAGGCTGTCACTCTCAAACTCCCGGAGACTATGAGGATTCATCCTACCTTCCACGTCTCGCAGCTTAAACCTGTCTCCTCCAGCCCTCTGTGTCCTCCTTCTGATCCCCCCCTCCGCCCCAAATCATTGATGGGGGCCAGTCTTCACTGTGCGACGCCTGGTAGACGTCAGAAGACGGGGCAGGGGGTTCCAATACCTTGTTGATTGGGAGGGGTACGGGCCGGAGGAGCGCTCCTGGGTGCCTCGATCCTTCATACTGGATCACACCCTCATCGATGAGTTCCATCGCAGACACCCGGATTGACCTGCTAGGCCGCCAAGAGGCGACCATTGAGGGGGGGGTACTGTTAGGATCCTACCTTCCTGTCTCTCCTTTTGTGTCTCCTCTCCCTTTCCCTATGTGTGTGTCTGTCTGTCAACCCTGTTCCCGCGGCTGGGCATCCCTGTACCTGCAGCTGGCTCCACCTCCAGGTGCTCACCTGGAGCACATTTCCTGATTGTTTGCAGTACTTAAAGAAGTTGCAGTCTTCTCCCAGTCGCCGGATTATTCTCTCTCGTCCTCCCATGAGTGTGTTTGGTCATCTGGTTGTGAGTACTACGTCTCTTGTTCCTTCTCATTTTTCAGAGAAAGTGTTTTGTGTTCTGTCGTCTACATTCCAGCCACTTATTGTGTGCTGTGTTTTTCTTTTCAGTGTCTCCTGCCGCTTCCATGCGTGCCTCATACCCGCTTCGTCGGAGCTCCTTGTGTTTTCCTCCGCTCAGTTTGAGTGCGTCTTTGTTTCTCGTTTTCCACTCCTTTTGAGTGCGCCTTTTGTTTGTTTTCCTATCCGCTCGGTGAGCGTGTTTTGTGTTATCGTTTTGTTAATAAATTTATTCTTGATTCTTTTAAGTCCTGTCTCCGGGTCTGCATTACTGGGTCCAGTTTATTATTGGCTCTCCAGCCTAACAACAACGCCACACACGCTGTCTGCCATTTGCCCTGAACAGTGAAAACCGGGATTCATCCATGAAGAGAACACCTCTCCAACATGGGCAAATGATTTTCCACTCCTTTTGAGTGCGTCTTTTGTTTGTTTTCCATCCACTTGTTGAGTGCGTCTTTTGTTTCCCGTTTGTAATAAACTGCGTTTTGATTTACATAAATCCTGTCTCCGGGTCTGCATCATTGGGTTCAACTATTTGGTGGTTGACAGCCTAACAGAATAATCCGGCCAAATATGGACCCAGCAGATCCCGTTCGCAAGGCAGTTACTACGCAGGGCACACTACTGGGCCAGCATGAGCAGCTGCTACAGGCTTTATGTGAATCCACGCAGCACATGGCGTCTCAGGTTGCCGACCTATCTCGCCACATGGCTCACTTGTCTAGTTTCGTGTCGCACCCGGCGCAGCCTCAGGCTAACCCCCCCAAACCGGCACTTGCTGACTCTCTTGCTATGAACCCCGAACCGTTTGACGGCACGCGTGTCGGGGATTCCTACTTCTTTGTAACATTGTTGTCCGTCAGCGTCCCTGTGCGTTTTTGTCCGACCGTTCCAAGGTTCACTACGCGTTCAGGCTGCTACGAGGCAAAGCGTTGGTCTGGGTGGAGGCTCTCAACTCGTCTGTAGACATTAGCTCTCTTACTTTCTCTGAGTTTGAGAGAAGACTGAGACTAGTCTTTGACCATTCTGACCATGCGGGTAATGCCTCCAACCGTCTGCTTAGGCTGACACAGGGTACTCAAGCTGCTGCTGATTATGCTGTTGACTTTACCTTACCATCGCGGCAGACTCTGGTTGGAAGTGGAGTGTTTTTACATGGACTCTCTGAGTGTTTACAGGAGGAGATCGCCACCAGAGAGAAGCCCGCAGATCTTCACGCTCTAGTCGACATGGCAGTCCAGATGGACAACCGACAGAGGGAGCAGTCTCTGTGTCAATCTTCCAGATCCACTGTGCAGCCTCCACCTCGCTGGCAGAGAGCGGCGCCCGTCTCCCCGGAGCCTGGCACTATCCGTCCCCTTGTCTCGCTGCTTCAGCCCACGGACGGGGAGGAGCCCATGCAACTAGGGAGAGCTTGTCTCTCCTCCTCTGAACGCCGACGTAGGATTCAAGCGGGTGAGTGTGTGTATTGTGGACGGACTGGTCATGCCCTGCCTGCCTGTCCTCTTCGGCCAAAAGGCCAGGCTCATCAGTAAAACTGGGGGTACTGACGAGCCCAATCTCTCCTGACTCTGTAACCCCCAAGACTCGCAAACTCCAGACCCAAGCTTCCCTGGGTGTGGGAGAGGTAGTGTTGTCTTTGTTGGCTCTCATAGACTCTGGCGCAGAGGAAAATCTCCTGGATGAAAACATGGCTGCAGACCTTGGCTGCCAGTTGGAAGAGCTGGAAGAGCCCCTCAAGGCGTATGCTCTTGATGGCAAAGTAATGAAAGAGGTAACTCACCGCACCACACCTATCAAGCTTATCATTTCTGGGAATCACCATGAGGAGATTTCTTTGCTAATCGTTCACTCACCACACTCACCCCTGGTTTTTGGTCATCCCTGGCTTCAGAAGCACAACCCGAACATTGACTGGAGCCAAGGGAGAATTGTGGGCTGGAGTCCACCTTGTCATGCTAATTGCCTCCGTTCAGCTATTCCTCCCAGAGGGGGAGACACTGGGATCTCAAAAACTCCCTCGGAACCACTGGACCTCTTGCTTGTGCCTCTCGCTCGTGCCGGCTGCCTATCACCACGTTTCTCCTGACGTCTCTCTCCTGCAGAGCAAAATTATGACGTGGGCAACCGGGAACTACTAGCAGTTAAGCTAGCTTTAGAAGAGTGGGGACACTGGCTGGAGGGAGCTGAGCATCTGTTCGTGGTCTGGACGGATCACAAAAACCTGGCCTACATCAAGGCAGCCAAGCGCCTCAACTCCCTACAGGCTCGCTGGGCATTATTTTTCAGCCGTTTCAACTTCTCCCTAACCTATAGACCTGGTTCCTCCCGTAATACTAAGCCTGATGCCTTGGCCATGCAGTTTTCTCCCTCCGATGCCACAACGGAGCCTGAGAACATCCTCCCTCAGGATCGGATCATTGCCTCCCTCTCTTGGGAGATCGAGGGGGTCATTTGAGAGGCTCGGCAGCAGCACCCAGACCAAGGTAATGGTCCACAAAACAAGCTGTTTGTCCCACACCGTTCGTTCCCAGGTGCTGCAGTGGACCCATGCTCACCGCCTTTCCTGCCATCCTGGAGCTAACCGCACCATCTCCCTGCTCCGTTGACACTTTTGGTGGCCTACACCGGAGGCCGACACACGGGAGTATGTGGCTGCATGTTCCACCTGTGTTCGCGGCAAGGCATCACACAAAGCGCCGGCTCCTCTCCCCGTCCCCAGCAGACCCTGGTCCCACATCGCAGTCGATTTTGTCACCGGACTGCCTCCCTCCCGAGGTAACACAACCATACTCACCATTGTTGACCGTTTCTCCAAAGCCAACATTTCATCGCTCTCCCCAAGCTTCCTTCCGCTCTAGAGACTGCCGAGCTCCTGGTCTCCCATGTTTTTCGGCTGCACGGGATCCCAGCGGATATTGTGTCTGACCGCGGACCCCAGTTCTCATCTCAAGTCTGGAAAGCTTTTGCCAAGGCCTTAGGTGCCACTGCCAGCCTTACCTCTGCTTTCCACCCTGAGTCCAATGGGCAAACGGAGAGGGCTAACCAGGATCTGGAGATGGCACTTAGGTGCGTCTGCGCCGATAACCCTGCTGACCGGAGCTCGTTTCTCCCCTGGGTGGAGTACGCCCACAATTCTCTCACCTCCTCTGCCAGCGGGCTCTCCCCATTCGAGGCCTCCTTAGGCTACCAACCTCCTCTCTTTCCAGCACAGGAGACCGAGATTGCCATTCCATCCGTGGCCAACCACGTCAAAAGGATCAAGGGTTTTGGCAGGCGGCCACCAGAGCTCTCAAACACAACCAGGGTGTTAAGCAACGGTCTGCAGATCGCCACAGGACCCCTGCTCCAGAGTACAAGACAGGTCAGTCCGTTTGGTTGTCCACCAAAAATGTTCCTCTTAAAACTGAGTCTCGTAAGATGTCTCCCAGGTACATTGGACCGTTCCCCATCCTCAAAATAATCAACCCACAGGCAGTTGCGCTCAAACTCCCAGAGTCCATGAGGATCCATCCTACCCTCCACATCTCTCAGCTCAAGCCTGTCTCCTCTAGCCATCTGTGTCCACTGGCCAAGCCCCCAACTCATCGACGGGGATCCTGTCTTCACGGTACGGTGCCTGGTGGATGTCAGAAGACGTGGCAGGGGCTTCCAGTACTTGGTTGATTGGGAGGGGTACGGTCCTGAGGAGCGCTCCTGGGTGCCCTGGTCGTTCATCCTGGACCACACCCTCATCGATGACTTCCATCAGAGACACTCGGATCTACCTGCCAACAGTACCCCCCCCCCCCCCCGACCATTGGGGGGGGGGGGGGGGTACTGTTAGGATCCTGCCTTCCTGTCTCTCCTTTTGTGTCTCCCTGTGTGTGTGTCTGTCTGTTCACCCCTGTTGGCGTGGCTGGGCAGCCCCTTACCTGCTGCCAGCTCTACCTCCTGCTTCTCACCTGTGAACACTCTCCCTGATGAGGTGAAGTATTTAAGGAGAGAGCTTCTTCCTTCATGTTGCCGGATTATTCCTTCATCCTCCCATGTCGGTGTCTGGTCTCATGGTCTGTAAGTACTACGTTTCTTGTCCATCCCTCTACTCAGAGAAAGTGTTTTTGTTGTTTGTCCAACCACTTACTGTGTGCTTTGTTCTTTTTGTTTCAGTGCCTTCCTGCCGCTTCCACGCGTGCCTCATTTGTCATACCCACTTCATCGGAGCTCCCTTTGTTCATCCACTCGGTCTGAGTGCGTCTTTTGTTTGTTTTCCATCCACTCGTTGAGTGCGTCTTTTGTTTCCCGTTTGTAATAAACTACGTTTTGATTTACATAAATCCTTTCTCCGGGTCTGCATCATTGGGTTCAACTATTTGGTGGCTGACAGCCTAACAGTCTACACTGGTTTCATACTTTATACTGCCAACAATATATACTGTTCTTCAGAGTACAATGCAGTATGTTGCTCTTGCTTCAATCAAATGAGGTGCCTTTTCATAAAACTTGTTCATCGATGGTATTTTTGTTCATGATGATACCCATGCGGGCAATAGCTTTTCAAGTTCAATCAAAGGGTTATGTTCAAAGATTTAATGTAATGATAGAGTCACAGATCTGGAAAAATATCTTTCAGTTGTGGGCCTGACTTTCCTCTGACACTGTTGCTGTCTGCTGTGTTGGCTGCAATGGTCTGTGTGGCTGTGGGGTAAGTGTGGGTCTGTGAGTGTGACTGGCTAGCTGGCAAATCATGAAGCTGACAATATTTGAAATCTACATAATTTCCTCAAAAATGAAGTGAATTTAGTGATGAGATAGATTGCAAAAATTGTAAAAATAAAACAATCAAACAAAAAACTGTCTCATTGTTGGCCTGGCTGGTTCTTGTGATCATTACAACTCTACAACTTTTTGGACACAGTAGGCGAGGTAGACTGGTCTGATGCATATTGATAGGGCATTTTTGGTGAATCAGCATGACATCCATGTATTTTTGGCATACTGCAATTTTTTTTTTTTTTTTTCTATACTGCATATGTAGCATGTCATATGCATGAGTATGTACTACTGTATAGCAGGTGGTTTTGAACAACTTCATGATCAGCTTCCAGAATGTGACACAGCTGTGCCCAGTGGAATTTGAGGGTTACACTGATGGGTATCTGCACATGTAACTCATGTTGTAGTGCAAAAAAAAGTTCAGATATACTATAAATAATGTCACAGCATGAGGAGGGTATGAGATTTTTTATTTTCATTTTGGTGCTTTTGAGTTCTCTCTTTGCAAATGAGTAAGGTGACATTTGCTAAAGTAAGTTATCTTTTGTCTGCCGTGTTTCTATATAGTTGGAGGACAGTTTACTTGTAATTCCCAACAGTTCCCCAATTTCAAATAAAATCGCTGCTGTGGATCATATAAGATATGCCACTTCACCTTGTAAATTAGTCCCTTGTAGTCGTTGACTGCTGACTGGTGGAGAAATGGAAACATCAAGGACGCCAGTGTCAACTTTGACCGATTTTGAATAGGTTGGAGGTGGAGCACCTGTGCAAAATTTCGCAACAAGAGAACTAGGGAGAGTGATTTTTCAAATAAACCAGACAAAGCTTAGCTTGCTTACTTACAAATGAAGCAGGTTAGGACATGTTTGGGAAAAACTGAAACAGTCTGAAGTTTGCTTGTACACTCGATTACATCGCTTCTAGTTAGGAAGCAGTAACACAAACACTCAGACGAATGGAGGGAGGAGGGACCATGCTAAGAGGCTCAGATATATATATATACTTAGCTGTGCTGACATTAGGCTGTGGCCAGTAATGACAGCCAGTGACCCCACCACCGACATGTGCTCCATCCAAATGAACATCTCTCTCTCCATATCAGCTATCCATCTCTGTCAGTCTCTCTCTGCCAGTCTGTCTATTTATGCTCTATGCCTGTCACCTATCTATCTGTGTCTTTATTACTCTCTCTGTCTGTCTCTTCATCTCTCTCTCTCCCCATCACTTGCTCTCTCTCTCACCCCACTCACTCTCTCACTGTCTTTTTTGAAGTACTCTATATCTTTGCCCAACTTTTCGTCAAAGTCAAGGTTTTTCACTCTCACTCAGTTTTAGACCTCATCAGTTGAGTTTCATTGATGTTTTCCTGGATGCCCTCTGCTTCCCACCAAGGTCTTTCTTCCTACACCTCTCTCTCTCTCTCTCTCTCTCTCTCTTTCTCTCTCTCTCTCTCTCTCTCTCTGCATACGCTGAGCCAAACACTCTGTCTTTACAGTCTCTCTGAATCTCTACAGAAATTAGGAACAATTTGTGAACAAAAGGTTATACTGGAAACATAATCACATAAAATGCAACAGGACTTCAGTTTATTCCAACAGAAACACCAATGAAAACCAAAGATTCTATCAAACGTTATATTTTTGCTCACAATAATTGAAGAGCAGAAAGCAGAGCATTTCCATATCATATTGTGAATATTTTTAGATGAACTCAGCTCAGTGAGCTGAAGTAATACAGTGGAGTGAGGTGGGGGCTGGCAGCTGCTGCTGTTGCCTCCATATGTCTGAATACAGCTGAACCAGACAGTTATTAGGAATAGTTAGCATTTGCAACTTTTCTTTGAAATGTGTGTCAGACATATGCATATATATCCTTTTGTTTTGTGAGTGTGTGAGTGGATGAATGTCAAACGATGTGTGTTGCATGTCTACAGTTCTGTGCATGATTAAGTGTATGCTGCTGTGTGCATGTGCTTTCTGTGTGCGAGTGTGTATGCATGTGTGCGTGCATGTGCTACTGGGGGAGTATATATCTGCATTGGATGTTTACTGCATTGCAGGAGATCTGTCCCAACTGGCGGGGGTACAGCCTCCTGGTGTGAGCACATCATGTCGTGGAGAATGCGGACGTCAAAATCTACTTTGAGCCTGGAAAAAATTTACAGCCTCCGTCCCCCTCAGTGATTATTAACAGAGGAGCTGAGATTCAGAGAGTAATGATGGAAGTGATGGCACCAAATGGCAAACTTTTCCTTCTCACTCAGCATTTCTTTTTGCCTTTGTAGCTATCTGTCGCTGTTTGTGTTTTTCATGCTGATTGTATGGTCAGTTACTGCACTCGTTCGCAAAACACATCTCACATCAAAATTTACATTAGCTATGATGGTCCACGGCACAAAATGTATGACTTTCACAACAATGTCTCAAATTGTGAGACAATTACACATATGTCTGCCTGTTCTTTTCTATTGTGATCATGACACTTCAAGTTTCTGTCTGTGAAAACAAACAAAAAAAATAGGTGGACATTTCTTTCATTGTCAGTGGAAAATGCAGTATTTTAAGATTATGTCAGATATCAAAATAAATTTTAACAGCATTTGTAGCGAGAAGAGTATGTTGTATTTTCATAACCTTTGTTCAGTGAATGTGTATGATCTTAAATAATCTTAATTATCTTACATTTGACTCCCAGTGGTGACGTTCTCCTTTATTTATTTGTTTATCTGAACAGGTTTAAAAAAAAACAAAATAAATAAAATATACAATGTGCTTTGGCAAAAAAAAAAAAAAAAAAAAAAAAAAAACAATTAAAGAGACAGCTCTGTAGCAAGATAGATAATCAACCCTTGTTTGAAAGGGTGTAGGATGAAGTTAATAAAACTTATCTAGTCCTACCCCTTTATTGTTGTGTTTATATAATATAATCAATCAGAGCATGTGTACAGTGTAAATGATTGCTGTAAATTTACAGCAGGATTTCAACAGTATTAAGGTGTTTTTTAAAAATACAGTGCTTTGCTGTTAATACTAAAGAAAATCTGTTAAATAAGGTAATAGGTAATAAAAATAATCTCATCCCTAAAAAGCCCAAAGGCCAGAGATACATATGGGCTTACCAGTGACTTCTTAAAGACCCATAAAAGGGTTCTTGCTGACCCAATTGCACATCTTGTAAATCTATCCATAAAACAAGGAATGGTACCATCAACATGGAAGATTGCTAGGGTCACCCCAGTCTTTAAGGCTGGGGATAAGACAAAATCTGAGAACTATCGACCAATAAGTATCTTACCAATGATTTCCAAAGTAGCAGAGAAATGGGTTACCACAAAGTTGACTGAACACTTAAATAATGGTTATGCCACCCTGCACCCAATGCAGTTTGGATTCAGGAAATTTCATTCAACAGAGACAGCTACTTGTTATTTCCTAGAAAACTTAAAGAGCCTGTTGGATCAGGGCAGCCTTTTAAGCAGCATGTTAAAGCAGTCAAGAATACAGTCAAATTTAACCTGGCAAATTTCAAACATAATATGTCTTATATTATAAGACCCTTCCTGACAATGGAGTCAGCAAAGACCTATATGCATGCAATGATATTTTCTCACATTTCTTACTGTTACACAACATGGTCACACACATCTGAGAGTACTTTAAAACCAATCAAGTCCCTCTTCAAGAGAACGCTTAAAACTTTAGACAAAAAACCTACAAAATACCATTATTGTAAAATTACTAATAAGTACAAAATTTTGGACTTTGATAGCTACAAGTTGTTTTTGGATGTTTGCCTCATTTATAAGGTTCTGAATGGTTTATCCCCTCCACCATTACAAGACTTCATAAAGAAAAAATCCTCTAGAGTAAACACCAGAGCACTGTGCAGAGGAGATTGTGAAGTACAATGGCGCAGGACTAAATTTGGCCAAATGGTGGCATCCATTAGAGGAACGAAGTCCTGGAACTCACTGCCAGCTCATGTTAGAAGCTGCCACAACTACTCCACCTTTAAAAAGACCCTTAAGCAGTGGTTAATAACAAATCAGACCTGCTCTCACGAGTAACCTTTTTGTCTTTTGAATTGAAATGTTAATTGGAACTTATTCTGTGAGATCTTTTACATGTGTTATCCATTTGTCATAGTGTTTTTGTGTATTGTATAATGTATTGCCTCTATGTTTTTAAACACCTGCCTTAGGACAACGGATTAAAACGGATTAAAACTCCGGCATATTTACATTGATGCTTCTGCTGACATGTCAATTAATATGCATTGTCCTAATCAAATAAATAAATTAATAATAAATAATAAATTACACCCCATTTATTGTTTTTTTAACAGAACTGTAATGTATTCCTAAATTACAGCACTTTACCGTTAAAGTAGCTTAACTAACAGTATCATGCATTTTTTTTTGCATTCTGGGAAATGCATCACCTGAGCTGCACATGTGAAGCTAGCAATTTTATTTGATTTATAAATTGGTGCAAAGTATGTAGCTATTGTAAGCAATGTTTTCTTTTGTTTGCATTGATGATTACAGCATGTGCACATCATGCTAGAAGGATTTAGCAGCTAAATTTTCAAAGATGATTGCCAATTAATCAAACAACACAAGGAGCACATTTTAATTTCTACTAAGTTAACGTTCTTGACACCTGCATTTTGCCAGTGAATTCGTGAAGCTTTATGATAGTCTTGTGTAAACAACATGTAAGTCACTTCAACAGCTGAATTAGACTAATATTATGTAGGACTACAGTGCATGCTAATTATTGTGTGTCAGTGCAAATTCAAATAAAGGCAAGATTATTTTCAAGGTAATTATTGGATCACAAATTAAGTACTGAAGATTTGCTTTGCTGTAACCATGATTGTTTCTCCACCGTGCACTGTGCATCATCTCAATTGACTGTGTATTTAGACTGATTTTTGACACATTTCTCTGATATTGCAGATGCAGTAGATGACTTTACCGCTGCCCTACTGATCATAGTAAGCAGCATACTTGCATGTTCATCACATGACACAATTGCTCAGTTAATTTTTCAGACATCAAACACTGAAATAAGCAACTATCAGGTGAACTGTCAAAAGGAGCTGTTTTCTTCTTTCTTGATTCACAGTTGTACAACTGTAGTTTACTGTTTATTGAACCACAGCAGTCAAGTCTGTTTGGCTTGCAATGGTGTTTTCTTGTCAGATCTGTGGACATCAGTCTAGCAACTCAGTGGCCTATTTGAGACATATGAAAATTCTTGTGTGCTTGTGTAACGTACTGTATAGTGATGTTCATTATACTGTTATTTTTTTATTTGAACTGTTTTGCACGGACGTTATATTTATTTATTTATTCTTTGTTTTATTTTTACCACTGATATGCCTTAAGCCTGGGCAATACAGTATATTCAGATGTTACATGATGTAGGGCAAGTTCAAGTGAACTGTTTGCTCTGTACTGGTCACCTGGTTTAATTTTCTAAAGGCTGTATCATATTTTTCAATATATTGTTAGTTTAAAAAGTTGATAAAGTTGATCACATCAATATGTCTGAGTCTAAGTGCCGTGTACTAACTTATTGCACCATTTTCATTTCATTTTGAGAGAGAAGGCTCTGTCTGGTTTTTGTCAGCAGTCGTTTAACATGCAATTGTTCTGCATGTGAAGTTTTCAAGTTTACATTCAAATAAAAAGTAAAGTGCAATAAGAAGCTGTTTTTTCTCTTACATTGTAATCACAGATTAAAAAATCAATGATTATGTTCTCTATTCACAAAGGACATTTTATTTTTGCCTTCTGTGCATGTAGCCAGGTTCAAACAGAGATTTTGTGAAACCTACAATCAGTGAGTTCTATCAACATGTTTTTCTTAACAAAAGTGCCTTTAATTGTATGTAATCGTATGACTGATCATGTCTTAACTTAGTTTTAATACAGTAGTTTATTAAAATGTGCAAACAATGCAAACTAAATAATCATTTAATTGTAAAATACTGTGAAAGTAATTTTAAAAACCAGTTCATGCTGTATTTTTCATGAACAGTACAAAACCGTAAATTGAGTGACAGTAAAAAGATGTTAATTTTACAGTAACATAATGGCAACCCTGCTGCCAGTTGTTTACTATTTTTTTTTTTTTAAACAGGAAAAGTGATTAAAAAAAACAGTTCATACTGTATTTTTCATTTATAGTACAAAACCATAAATTTCAGTGACAGTAAAAAGATGTTAATTTTACAGTAAAATAATGGCAACCCTACTGCCAGTTGTTTACTGTTTTTTTACAGGAAAATTTCTAACAGTGTCAGAGAACAGCACAGAAAAAAAGAAAATGTATCAGAAACAAAAGGTACATTGCCCATTGTTATAAATTCATGTTTCCGTTTCTCTCTTGTATCCATTCAGAATGTGGTTTATAAAAATTTGTTTGAACTTATTTAGTGATCTGCAGGTTTTCATTTCTTCGCTGTAGCTGTTCCACAGATTAACTCCTTTGACTGATATACAGTGCATTTTTGTGTTGGTACATACAGGTTGTTTTTTAAAAATGCATATTCCCCTGAGATTATGTTTGTTTTCTCTTATTTGAAACAACCTTTGGATGCCCTGCAGTAACTGATTCTGATTTGCTCTGTACATGATCTCAACCTCGACCAAATCCTTGAATTTTAGTGCCTTCAATTTGATGAAGAGTGGGTTTGATGGTTCTCTGCAGGTGCTTTTATTTACAATTTTTATTGCTCTTTTTGGAGTTTGTATATTGTTTCCGTATTTGTTTTATATGTGTTCCCCCACACTTCCACACAGTATAGGTGATGTATGGGAGAATGAATGAACAGTACAAGGTGTATAGTGAGGACTGGTTTAGAAGATATTTGACTTTATGTAGTATTGCAATCAGGGGGGAACCTTCAGGGCCTTCTAGGCCTTCAGAGAAGGCCTTAAAAAAATCTGGACCAAAAAATATAAGTATTAAATTATTATATATAATCTATCTAATTTAATTCAATACAATACATTAATACATTCTCTCTAATCTATGTCCTAAAGTGAAGTTTACTGTCAAGTTCACATCAGCAATGAAAGGGTTACTGTCCTGAAACATATTATCCAATCAGAATCTTCCGTCTATATCAAAGCCCGGTTAGCTGGCTCATTAATTGGTTAGGACTTCATGAATCCAGGGGAAGGCCAAGCTATGTGTTTTGGTTTGGAGAGTGATGGGAAAATTGACCAATCACGGTTTGATTTTAAGTGGGCGGGACAAAAACAAAAGATCATAGGCCTTCGTGAAGTCCGAAAGGCTGGCAGAGTGGTGAGAGCGGTGAGAGACAATTAAATGGCGGAAGACGAGAGCGAAGTTGTGGCTAGCTTGTTAGCATTGCCTTTTTCAAGGTGGCCTTTCCTCTGTGGAGCGCTCTTTCTCGGCTCTGAAGCGCATCAAGACGCACGCCAGAAACAGTACTGGACAGGATCGCCTGGGAGCTTTGGCACTGATGTCCATAGAAAAAGGACTTCTTTTGGAGCTCAAGTCAAAGGACAAACTTTATGACGCTGCCATCACCCACTTCACAAAGAAAGACCGACGAATGGACTTCGTTTTCATGTAAGGTAGGCCTATGTTGCAAGCCACCTTGATTATTATTTCAAGTGATTAATTCGGGCCAAGTGGACATTCAGTAATTTGTATTTATTGCGGAGGTTGTCTGTAAAAAAAAATCCAGCGCAATTTGCGCCTTTAATTCCTTTGCCTTTAATTCAATATGTAAACTTATCAAACTTATCAGAAGTGTGTGGTTGGACTTTTGTTTTTTAGAGGGTTTTTATTCCCCCCCATGGCTCCCCCCTTTCTGTCCCTTTCCGAGAATTAAGGAGGTGTAGTGGAACCTATGAAAATTGCGACTTTTGACATAAGTATTCATTGCGCCGTGCGTAATTGCGCATGGAGAGGTATTTGCACTTCAACTTAAAAAAAAACTCCAGCTACCAGCTTTGTGTAACTTTTTCTGTATTGTGCATTTGAAATTGTATAGTTTGACGATGATCGTGAATTTATTTGTCAATGTGTGTATGGCTTGCTGTGCACCGTGATTTATAGCGCTGTCCATGGTGATGAAGCCTCGGTGTCGGTGTCAGCAGTGTCACGTTCTGGGTTACCTCATTTTATATTTCCAGATTTTGGCTTATGTTTATTTAATGTAGCCTCCAGTTTTATGAAGGTACTGTTGAGAATGTTTCTTGTTGCGGAGAATATTATTGATGTTATGGTCTATTTGTTTACATTCTTGTCATCGTTAATTAAAGGATTGCAGTTGTTGAACGCTTTCAATTCATCGTACTGTTTCTTTTTTTCCGCGATGATTTCCTTTCTTGGCAGTGAGGGCTGAGGTGAAGGTGAAGCTGTAGTGCTCACAGTTCGCCACTGATTGCAATTGACTTTGCTATTTTTGTGGTAATTTACTGTATATGTGGCTTCCAGGATAATTTGCTGTCAATTACGAAATTTTATTTCATTCACTCTCTCTATTTCTATTTTATTTATCATGAGTTTATTTTGTGAGTTATTTGCCCTATTTCCAAATATTGTGAATTTAGTTTTGCTTAGATTTAGTGTGAGTTTATTTGAGTCAAACCAACTCTTCAGTTTCTTTTGTTCATCTGCCACTGTGTCCAAAAGTTGTTTCAAATTGTCTCCACAGCAAAGCAAGTTAGTGTCGTGCAGATAAAATGATTTGTAGTGTTTTTGAAACCTCACATATATTGTTAATGTAGAGAATGAACGACAATGGTCCCAGCACCGAGCCCTGAGGGACCCCACACTGTTATTGATTTGCACATATTGATTTCTATTGCTTAAGTAGCTGGATATCCAGGAAAGTGCTAGACCTCTGATTCCATATTTCTGTAGCTTTGTTAATAGTAGGTCATGGTCAACTGTGTCAAAAGCTTTTTTTAGATTTAAAAATACTCCTAATGCATATTGTTTGCTTTCTATTGCAGATGTTATATTTTGTACAAATTCCATGAGAGCAAGTGATGTTGTTCTTTTGGTTCTGAAACCATATTGCTGTTCACACAGTACATTATGCTTTGTGATAAAATCATCTAGAATTGTATAGAATAATTTTTCCAGTATTTTAGAGAATTGTGGCAGTAGGGAAACAGGTTTGTAGTTTGAGAGTATTTTCCAGATTTGAATATGGGTATGACTTTAGCAGTTTTCATTTTTCTTGGAAAAACACCAGTTTTTAGTGACTGATTACAAATATATGTAAGAGGTTTCATCACACACTCAATGATATCTTTAACCAACGACATATCAAAATCATTGCAGTCTGTTGACTTGTTAGCTTGTTTACAATGTCGATAATTTCTTTTTCGTTGGTTCCCTTTAGAAACATAGATTCACTTACATTCAAAGTTTTACTTTCCACTTCATCATTTCCAGTGTTTGCAATCTCTCCAGCTTAACCAGGACCGACACCAACAAAGAACTCATTAAACTCATTTACAATTTTGGTAGTGTCATTACTAGTTATGTTGTTTTTGGTTATGAAGTAATTTGGGTATCCATTTTTGTTTTTTTTTTCTTTTTTGATAATGTCATTCAATACCTTCCATATATTTTTTATGTTGTTTTTATTGTCCTCTAGTGAATAACTGTAGTGCTCCTTTTTGCTGCTTCTCACAATCCTTGTTAGTTTATTTTTATAGGTCTTGTATTTTGTTTCTGCTTCTTTCGTTCTTTTCTTGAGAAATTCTTTGTATAATGCATTTTTCTTCTGGCATGCATTTAATATACCTTTAGGCTTTTTTTCAAGTTTGTGTTTCACTTGTTTCTTTACTAGAGGACAATTTTTTTCGTAGAGAGCCGTTGTTATTAATATGAATGTGTCATAGGCTTCATCTACATTGTCAACATAGACTTTATTCCAGTCTTGTTTCATTAAATGAAATTTAAATGATTTAATGGATTTTTCGGTTTGTCTTTGTCTTATTGTTTCATATTTTGTATTTTCTTTGTTAGTTCCTGTGTAGCTCTGGATAGTTGCAAACACTGGCAAATGATCACTTGTGTTATTAATTATTATTCCACTGATTATTTTACTTATTCCAACTTATTCCATTAGTTAAGATGTTGTCTATTAGTGTCGCACCATGGGTGGTTATCCTGGTTGGGCGTGTTATTAGTGGATAAAGGCTCATGCTGTACATTAAGTTAATGAATTCCTTAGTTTTATTGTTTTCTTGTGGGTTTAACAAATCAATATTGCAAAAAACAATTTGTTTTTATTTATTTTCTAATATATACTCAGTAGCTTTTCTTTAAATACTTCAACACATGATCCTGGTGTTCTGTATACACAGCTTATCAGTATGTTTTTGATTTCTCTGTTTCTATTTCTACAGTGATACATTCCATTATGTTGCTTATTGCTTCAGACGTGTTTTTAATAGTTTTACTTCTGTATGTTTTTTCAATGTATACAGCAACTCCTCCACCCTTTTTCTGTTTTCTGTTTGTATAATACATCTCATATCCTTCTATTTCAACCAAGGCTGTTTGTTCTTCACTTAGCCAAATTTCAGAGATTGCTATAACTGTACATTTGTTCTTTAGCTGGTTTAGACAATGTTTGATTTTTGACAGGTTTGAGTTTAAGCTTCTGCTGTTGAAATGTATGATTGAAACTTCTCTTTTCTTTGTAAATCTTTATTCGAGGATTTCCAGTCAGGATTTAGAGTGCATCATAGCACAGAGACAGCACTGGTTAAAGTTACAAATGACCTTCTAATTGCATCTGATAAAGGATTTGTCTCTGTACTAGTCTTATTGGATCTTAGTGCTGCATTTGACACCATTGACCATGGCATCCTATTGCAGACACTGGAACATTTCATTGGCATTAAGGGAACTGCGCTAAGCTGGTTTAAATCCTACTTGTCAGATCGCTCTCAGTTTGTACGCGTTAATGACGACTCCTCTGTGCTCACTAAAGTCAGCTATGGAGTTCCGCAGGGTTCTGTGCTTGGACCAATTCTATTCACCTTATATATGCTTCCTTTAGGTAAGATTATCAGGAAGCACTCAATAAATTTTCATTGCTATGCAGATGATACCCAGCTATATTTATCAATGAAACCGGAAGAAACCAGTCAGTTAACTAGACTACAAGCATGTCTTCATGACATAAAGACCTGGATGACCTGCAATTTTCTGATGCTAAACTCGGCCAAAACTGAAATTATAGTAGTAGGCCCTAAACATCTTAGAAAGTCACTTTCTGATGACATAGCAGCTATGGATGGCATTGCACTGGCCTCCAGCACCACTGTAAAGAATCTGGGAGTCATCTTTGACCAAGACATGTCCTTTCACTCCCATGTAAAACAAATTTCAAGGACTGCCTTTTTTCACCTACGTAATATCGCAAAAATCAGGCATATTTTGTCTCAAAATGATGCAGAAAAACTAGTCCATGCATTCGTAACTTCCAGGCTGGATTATTGCAATTCTTTACTATCAGGCTGCCCAAATTCGTTGCTGAATATTCTCCAGTTGCTCCAGAACGCTGCAGCATGTGTTCTGACAAAAACCAGGAAGCGAGATCATATTTCTCCAATACTCGCCACTTTGCACTGGCTCCCTGTAAAGTTTAGAATAGAGTTTAAAATTCTCCTCCTTACTTACAAAGCCATAAATGGCCAGGCACCTTCTTATCTTAAAGAGCTCATAGTACCTTATTGCCCTACTCGAACACTGCGTTCCCAGAATGCAGGTCTACTTATGGTTCCTAAAGTCTCAAAAAGCAGAACAGGAGTCAGAGCATTTAGCTATCAAGCTCTCCTGTGGAACCATCTTCCAGTCTTTGTCCGGGAGGCAGACACTGTCTCTACATTTAAGAGTAGGCTTAAAACTTTCCTTTTTGATAAAGCTTATAGTTAGGGCTGGCTCAGGCTTGTCCTGGACCAGCCCCTAGTTATGCTGCTATAGGATTAGACTGCCGGGGGACATCCAAAGACCGAGCTCCACTGTCCTTCTGTCCCTCTCCATTCGCACGCTCTCATGTCCTACCACGGCGTGTTACTAACTTAGCTCCTTCCCCGGAGTCTCTGTGCTTTGTCGTCTTGCAGGTTCCCATGGACAGTGGCTGAATCTGGATTGTGGATTTCAGCTGCATCTCCTGCCTTGGCCCTGCCTGACATCCACTGCAACTGCTACTGCTGTTATTACATCCACTGTCACTGTTACTGTGACTGCATGTCTGTCTCTCTGTCTCTGTCTCTTTCTCTCTCTCTCTCTCTCTCTCTCTCTCTGACTGCATCTGTCTGTCTGTCTGTCTGTCTGTCTGTCTGTCTGTCTGTCTGTCTGTCTGTCTGTCTCACTCTCCCTCTTTTGCTCTTCCTCTCTCACCCAACCGGTCGAGGCAGATGGCCGCCCACCCAGAGTCTGGTTCTGCTCGAGGTTTCTGCCTGTTAAAAGGAAGTTTTTCCTCGCCACTGTTGCCAAGTGCTTGCTCATGGGGGAATTGTTGGTTTCTTTGTAGATAAAAGAGCTTGGTCTGTACCAGCTCTATATGGAAAGTGTCCTGAGACAACTTCTGTTGTGATTTGGCGCTATACAAATAAAATTGAAAATTGAAATTGAAATTGAAATTGAAAATTAAACTTATTGCTAAACTGTTCTTCAGTGTGTTACATTTCCCCTTAAAACAAACTTAATGGCGGTTGTTGGTAGGGGAAATTAACAACAACAACAACAACAAAAAACCCCCACTCAACTGCACTCAACACAAAATGGGTCTCTTGGGGTCTAAAAGGTGATGGGGATTAACTTATCCACAAACACCCACTATCCATCCATCCATCCATTTTCTATGCCGCTTATCCCTTTCGGGGTCGTGGGGGGGCCAGAGCCTATCTCGGCTGTCAACGGGCGAGAGGCGGGGTACACCCTGGACCGGTCGCAGCCGATTGCAGGGCTCATACACACACCATTCACACACACACACTCACACCTAGGGGCAATTTAGAGTCACCAATCAACCTAATGAGCATGTTTTTGGTCTGTGGGAGGAAGCCGGAGTGCCCGGAGAGAACCCACGCATGCACGGGAAGAACATGCAAACTTCACACAGAAAGGCCCGACCCGGGAATCGAACCTGCTACCTTCTTGCTGTGAGGCATGCGCACTACCTGCTGTGCCAAAGGAGGGAGTAAAGTTCTAGAAAAGAAAGAATCACTACAGTTTAAGAACATTCACACACTCATTCACAATGCCACACACAAAACCAGGAGAGCCAAATGAAGGTGTTAACTCTCCAGTGTCACACACACTAAAGCAGACCCACAAGCCTCCTTTTATAGAGCTGCCCAGCTGATTAGTTCCAGCTGCGCTAATGAGTGCAGGTGCCATCAATAGGTGCACATCATTGAAGGGGTGGAGCTTACTGCCTACCTTCCACCATAACAAGTGTAATATTCGCTCTGGCTCTGTATGTTTATAAAGAAGTTGTTCTCGGGGTCAATATTGTTTTCAATATTATAGCCTCTGTGTTCAGTGTATTCAAATGTTTTCAGTCCAAGTGTCTCATATTCAGTGATCTTTGCTCGATGTAGCGTCATATCTCCAATCGGAGATGACTGGTTTATGTCAGGGCTTGTCATGGGTTATTAGTGTCCGAGGTGACAGTTCTTGTTACTTTTTCATGAGTTGTCTTGAGTCTTGTACAGCACTTTGGCTTCCTTTGGTGATCCGTTAAGTTTTATAACGTAGGATGCGTGCTTGTCTGGCAATGTCTGAGTTTTTCTTTGTTAAGTGTTCGTTCAGGTAGACGTTTGATCCTTTCAGTTTCTTCCCCTGTTTGAGTAGTGCAGTCTTTTGTTTTCTGCTCACAAGAAGCATAATTATGGCAGTTTTGACATTTTTGTCTCTTCAAGGGAGAGAGTGACAGGCCTCTATGTCGTTTCTGTCCAGAGTTATCCCCTTGCTGTCCAGGAATACAATCACCTGCGGCTCCAGGGAGTCCTGATCAGCCTCGGTGATTTCTCCCTCTCTTGCTGCCGCCCTGGTATATGACTGGTGCTTTATGTCCAGGCCGCTAACAATCAGGTCATTCATCCTGGAATATTGTTCCAGGTCTGCCACACGGCTGTCCAGCATGGATATTGTTTTGTCCTTTTCAGTATTTTGTCTTTTTAATTCTTTTATTTCTTCCATCAGATTCATAATCACTTTTTGTTGTTTGGAGGTGTTTGTTATTTCCTCTGACATAAAGTTCAAAGATCTTTTTATGTCTTCTACTTCTTCTTCTGAGATTGTTGGTTTGACTCTTGGTGGCATGTTGGTTTTCAGTCAAAGCCGAAAGTCTGCAGGAAGTCCGAGACAAAGTTGAGACTGTTGCTAGGTTACCAGTAACAGTACGGAAGAGCTGCTGTGTAGCCAGGCTAGCTGCTAGCTGCTATTCTGGTGTCCGTCTTACTGTCCTTGTTTAGTCAAGTCCGTATTTTTAAATCAGTGTCTCAATCTCGGCGTGGGTCAAAGCCAATGTATCCGTCAGGTAGTCCAAACCATCAAACTCTGCACCGAAACACAGTAGCTTATTCATCAGACGTGCATGTCCCTATTTACACGGGCGAATGGTCGTGAAGTAAGTTACCCTAGCCTCCCGGAGGTTAACCCGGTGTGCTGTTATGGGACACCGATCACTGAAGCCACTAAGGCAAGCCACAGCCAGCAACCATCAACCCGCTATATCGACCACACATGAGACAATTTGCAACTTACCTCAGTGAAGTCGACCGCTTAGGAGAGGAGCGGCTACCCGGCGAGTTAGCATGTACAGCTCCCGGAGCCAGCAGCACCGGAGAAAGTGGAAGCTTCCCCCCGAGCCACCAACAGGGAGAGCGCAGCAACTCGAGCCGGGGCAGGATTAAACCCAGAGGATGAGTCAGATCCGTAGTGTTACCCAAAAAACAAAACAACCAGGGCTTCCCACGCAGGTAGGCAACAGGTAGCAAACACAACAACAGCCTGTCCTGACAGACAAGTCGCACTGCTGTCCATGTTAAGGTTTAATTTTAACAATATCCTCAACATTTCTCGCCACAAAAGGGTCCTTGATAATTCAACAATATGACAGGTTAATGTTATGGTCATCAGTTTTCATTACTTTTCAGAGAAGTAAAGTGTGATGGCCGTGTTTTCTGTCTGCCCTGGTTCTGCTTCTGTTCCCTCTGCAGGGCTGGAGTGTGGCAGGGGCGGGGCTGATCTCTTCTGAAGCGAGTGGCTTCTAGACACACCTGACTCTAATCATAGCTCCTCAAGACTCTCCTTTTTAAGCTGGCTTCTCCCACACTCCTGTGCCAGATGATTCTTCACTCTTGCCCTTTGTGTCTTGCCACAGATTGATCTCCTGGTCCCTGCCACACTTTTCCAGTCGACACTGTAGTCTTTTGCTGTGCTTTTGGTTCACTCACATGCTGCCTGTGCAGCATTTCTCTCCGGAGGGTGATTTTTGGTTGCTAATTTTTTATCAATAAACTGTGTTAAAACTCTCTCTGCATTCTGGGTCCTTGCCTCCCTCGCATCCATAACAGAATCATCTGGCCAGAATGGACCCAGCAGAGATGGAAAGTTTAAAACAAGCCCTCTCCAGCCAGGGGGTCCTGGTTAACCAGCATGAATCAACCCTGCTGCAAGTCATGGAACATCTTCAGCAGCTAATCACCAGTGTGACGCAGCTGGGAGGACAATTGGCTGCCATGAGCGACCGGCTTGCTTCTCCTACACCTCCCATTGGCCCCCCTTCTCCACTTCCAGCTGCCGATTTACCTGCCAGCCCTGCACCTCAGCATAGGGAACCATATATCCCCATTCCAGCCAGGTACTCAGGTTATTTAGAGACATGTGCTCAGGTGCCGAACAGTGCTCACTAGTTTTCAGCCAACAGCCCGCCACCTACACCACTCACCAATCTAAACTAGCTTTTGTCATGAGCTCATTGTCTGGTCAGGCGGCAGCTTGGTCAATAGCCATTTCGAGTCAGAACACCAAGCTAGTTACTGATTGTGGCACAAGCGGTAACACTGTCACCTCACAGCTAGATGGTCCCGGTTCAAATCCCGCTGTGGGCGCTGTTGGCATGTCCTCCTCCATGCCTTTAGTGCCTGCTGCTCGAGGAAAAGGGCCTTTCTGTGTGGCATTTGCATGTTCTCCCCGTGCTCACCTGGGGTATCCTCCATAAAAACACCCCCACTAAAAACATGCAAGAAGATCACCACCTGACCACCTGACCACCACTCCTGGTCTGCCGCGGAGGAATGACTACCAGGATGGGCCAAAAGCGGAGAAGAATTTCACTAAGCATAGCGTATGTGCATGTAATGTGGTGTGACAAATAAAGGGATGTCTTTCTTTCTTACACCCTACTTACAGAAGAGATGAAGAGAGTTTTTGATCACCCTGTTAAAGGCAGAGAGGCTTTAGGTCAGTTACTCGATTTTCAGCGGCAAAGCCAGCCAGTCTCCCAGTATGTGGTAAATTTTTACATTTTGGCAGCAGAAAGTGGTTGGCGGAGCCAGCTCTTCAGGCGATCTTTTTTAAAGGGCTAGCTGGGGAAATCAGAGACAAGCTAGCTGTACAACATGAATGTCACTCCCTAAACAGCCTCATCAAGCTAGCTATCCGCCTAGACAATAGGTTGAGGGAGAGACGTAGGGAAAGATAAGATAGACAGAGACGACGCCCCCTCGCCTTCCCCCAGATCGGCCCAGCAGAACCAGTGCCTCCAACACCCTCCATTCTCCCCACCACCCCAGACACTCGACCCAGCCTCTCCAAGGAGCCATGCAGTTGGGACAAGCTTGCGTCACACCTGCGGAGCGGCAGCGACGCCTCAGGAACAAGCTGTGCCTGTACTGGGCACAGCTTGGGCACCCACAATCTAACGCTGAACCAGCTAACTACCCTTACCCTGTTAGCCATTGACAGGAAACGTTTGGAGGTGGTCACACATAGAACAGAACACATCAAGCTAAGTCTCTCTAGCAACCACCATGAATTTGTTAACTATATAACTATATGTTATCTCATCACCTCTCTCCTGTTATTTTGGGGATACCATGGCTGAAGAAACACAATCCCCACATCGATTGCTCCACAGCCACCATCAGGAACTGAAGCAACAGCTGTCATGCTCACTGTCTCCAATCAGCAGTTCCCACGAGGACCCTCGGCACCACCAACCCACCAGAAGCAATAGACCTGACCAATGATCCCAGTGAGTACCAGGACCTAAGAGAAGTTTTTAACAAAGATCATGCCCGTTCACTCCCTCCTCACCGCCCTTACGATTGTGCTATAGACTTGCTTCCAGGTGCACCTTTCCCCACCAAGAGACTATATGACCTCACAAAGCCTGAAACAGAGGCCTTGGAAACATATATTAATGACTCTGTAGAGGGCAGGTTTGATTCGCCCCTCCTCATCTGCAGTGGGGGCTTGGTTTTTCTTCATGGAGAAGAAAGATCAGACATTACGCCCCTGCATTGATTACACAGGCTTGAATGAGATAACAGTAAAAAATAAGTATCCACTCCCTTTCATTGATTCTGCCTTCAGCCCCTTTCATGAAGCTTGTGTCTTTTCAAAACTTTTTTACCATCTGGTCCGGATCCGAGAAGGGGACGAGTGGAAGACAGCGTTCAACACTCACCTGGGCATTCGGACTGACCAGTGTTTTTCAGGCAATGTTGAACGATGTATTGAGAGATTTGTTGAACAGAGTGGTATTTGTTTATTTAGATGATATTTTGATATTTTCCCACACATATGACGAGCATATAAGCCATGTCAGAGATGTACTGAAAAAATTAGTAGAGAATCGGCTAAATGTAAAAGCAGAGAAATATGACTTTCATGTGACCACTGTTAACTTTTTGGGCTATGTTGTGGAGAAGGGGCAGCTCAGAGCAGATCCTGGCAAAGTCGAGGCAGTGGAGGGGTGGCCAGTTCCAGCGGTCCGCATGCAATTGCAGAGGTTTTTGGGCTTTGCTCACTTTTACCGCCAATTTATTAGAAACTACAGCTGCATAGCTGCCCCCCTCACTCAGCTGACATCCAGTAAGGTTTCTTTTAAATGGTCACCCAAAACTCAAGCTGCTGTTGAAAAATTAAAACAGATGTTTGTCAACGCACCTGTGATTCAACCAGGGGGGTATTCCATGGGCCCGTTTCACAAAGCAGGTTTAGTCAAATCTCTGAGTTTGTTAAGCCTGAAATGAAGGAAACTCAGTTTTCCGTTTTCACAAAGGGAGGTAACTCAAACTCTGTTTCACAGAGAGAGGTAACTTAAGCTCTCATCTCAGTCAGTTACCATAGTAACAGACTCTATGAACCTAACCTGGTCGGGACCAGGTTTTTCTCAATGAACCTCGAGTTTCTCTCTGTCTCCGCCCTCTGTCAGCCGCACACGGTATTTGATTTCCTCATTCATTCAGTTAGCAGGTGAGTTTTGGCATAACATAGTTCTGCTGTCTGTTATTTAAAAAAAATCAGTCAGTAGGCCTATATTAGAAGTCCACTTTTTTCACTAACATGGCATGTCCTTTTGACAACGATCCCGTGGATGAAGGTGCAGTATTACTGCGCAGGGAATTAAATATTTGTTGGGAGATGGTTATCAGACCGCGCATAAATGTTCTGGCATTTCCAGACAGTTATCTTTTTGAACAGTACCGTTTCACGTCACAGTCCATCATCTACATTCACAACCTAATCCGTCCTTACATTTACAATATTACCAGCCGTAGTCATGCTCTCACATCCCAGCAGATATTGTGTGTTGCGCTGTGTTTCTTTGCAAATGGGAGTTTTTTGTATAATGTCAGAGATGCAGAGCACTTGAGTAAGGCAACTGTATGCAGGGCGGTCAGAAAAGTGTGCCTCGCGCTGAAACGGCTATTACCCATCTTTGTGGTTTTCCATGGACATAAACCTGTTAGAGTCATCAAGGAGGAGTTTCACAGGATTGCAGGTGAATGATGTAGAGATCCAAATGAATTTTAAACTATATTCCGTTAATGACATTGTGCTGTAACCTCAGACCGGGATTAGTAATTTTAATTTCTTTTAGGGTTCCCCAGTGTGATTGGCTGCATAGATGGCACACACATCCCCATCACGGCTCCCTCACATAATGAAGCAGATTATGTGAATAGGAAGTCCATTCACAGGATGAATGTGCAGGTACATGTAGATTGACTACTGTTAAAGAAAAAAAATGTTAAAGACTGCTTCATAGTTCAACATCTGTCATTCTCTGCACTGTCAAGATCATATGTGATGCTGCATACCTAATTTCCAATGTGGAGGCCAAGTGGCCTGGGTCTGTTCATGACTCAAGGATTCATCGTGAGTCTAACCTGAGCAACAGACTGCAACGTGATAAGCAGCCTAAAGATTTGCACAATATAATTCACTTGTCTCCCTCCTTTAATATACTCTTATGTGTCCACTACACATTACAGGAGAGTTGGATGGCCTTCTGCTGGGTGACAGAGGTTACCCATGCCAACCTAGGCTGCTGATTCCTTACCCTGACCCTGAACCAGGCCCCCAACAGAACTTCAACCAGGCTCCCTGCAGGACAAGAGCCCAGGTGGAGATGACCATAGGCCTGCTGAAAGCCCGTTTCCTGCCCTACAAATTGAAGACCCTGATGATGACCCCATCCACCTGCCAGCTATGCAGGCAGTCAGAGACACCGTATGCCATAGTCACTTCAGAGATTGAGTCACCATCATCACCACCACCACCACCACAGCAGTCAAATAAAGACACAATACACACTTCATTTGGTCTTCTTTATTTCCTACAAATTTATTTCCTAAAATTAATTAACATAATTCACCTGTGACCATGCACCCACCTCTAATTTGTGCTCCAGTATTTAAATTTCTAGATCTGCCCTCCTCATCTGGCGCTCCAAGTATTGCATTTCTTTGGTGTTTTTTGGGGGGGGATTTTTTTCAGCAGCTAAATTTTATAAATCTCTTTTACTGGTAACTGGGAATACATAAGGAGGACATTAAATTATAGAGTCGCACATGAATTCCACAGAATGAACCTCTGGTGTTTACTCAACATCCATCTCACTGTGTCAGTCTGTGCTGTGGAAGATGAGGGACTCTCCTGCTGCTGCCCAGCCATGCCCTGTTAAAAAGGATAAGAATGTGTTAATGCTTCAGTGTAGGCTAAATGTCACACTCTATATTCCACCAGAATGTTAAGAAATGTAAATGGGAAGAGAACTATCAGTAACATATCAAGATGTTACCTCTATAGGCCTTTCTGGATCCCCCTCTGTAAAGGCAGCAGACACAGTTTCCTTGTGCTCTTCATCCTAGATGAGTGATATGTTTCAGTATACTTGAACTACCATTTGGCAAAATCTTTGGAGTATTGCCTACTTACAGTTACAAGGTCTGTTGTGGCGTGAGGGGGCTCCACCAGGCAGATAGCACCATCAGAATCTGTTGGGACAAAAGAAAAAAGACATGAAAGGGAAATAAATATTTTTATTAATAGGCTTAAAATAGATATATAGGCCTAGGCATATTACATTTTATAAAGGCACTTGTGTGTTGGGGGGTGAGCTCTGAAGATGAGCTCCCTCCAGGGATTCCCTCAGCCACTGGCCTTTCCTAAATTCTGGCTTAGGGCCAGCTCCTCTGCCTCCATTAGAGGTGGCAGTGCTGGGCCACCACCCGCTTTACGGTGCATCTACCTTCTTTCTGTTGGCTGAGCAGAAGTCTGTGTTAGTTTAAATAGGCTTAATTATTTAACAAAATATGATATAGATGAGAAGACATTCGTGTGTGTGTGAAAAGAGCATTATGTTGGGGATAAAACAACTGCACAGTCAAACAGCTACTTAATATTTACTTTACAATGTAAAACATGATCAAAGTGAGGTACCCCCATTAAATTATGCCGAGGTCTTACCTGTTTGAACAATGTTTTTATATTTCATCTTAAGCTGCTGCCAAGTGCACTTCTCCCCTGCGGGATTGCACCTACATGAAATACATGAATGAACTACCATTCAAGCAGTTTTCCCCTGTAATATTATTGTGATTGCAAAGGACTGCAATGTTCTCCCATGCCGTCTCCCTCTCTTTTGCAGCTGCAGCGGTGTTGCTCTTTTTTCTAAAAACATGTTCAAATTCGCCGTATGAGCGCATTAAGATTTCCAGTTCTAGTGGGGTAAAAAACGCAGCCCTCCTCTTCGCCATTGCCATGGTGACTCGTCAAATTGGGGCTCCATTGATGTTGTCTCTTTATAGTCGTGGTGCACGTGCTTAACTCTGAGTTATTCTACTCTGAGTTGATTGAACTAACTCAAATCACCTGTTCTGAAACCGGAAACTCAGAGTTTCCTATCTCAGGCTAGATCAACTCAGGGTTCAGGATTAGACTTGGAGTTTCTCCCTGAACTCTGATTGACTTACTCTGAGATGGGAAACTCTGAGTATCCGAGTTAGTTACTCAGAGTTGGTTGATCTGAGTTAGTTCAACCAACTCTGAGTATGTTAACCTTGAGTTGTGCAAGTGCACAACCACTAAAAAAAGCCATCATCAATGGAGCCCTGATACCACGAGTCACCATGACAACTGAAAAGAAAAAAAGATCAAGTTATTTTACCTCGATGGAGTTGGAGGTCTTATTGCAAGCCTATGGGGAGTATGAGCACATATCGCCGTAAATATATCACCACTGCAGCAGCAAGGGAGAGAAAAACGGCATGGGAGAAAATTGCTACCAGACACAATGCGTAAGTTTGAATGTACTATTCCATTGACTTAACATTTAACTGTACTTAAGAACGTAGCATACAGTTATGAATATAAGTAGGAATAAAATCTGATTTTCATTTAGGTGCAATCCAACAGGGGAGAAAGAAGCAGCTAAAAATGAAATATAAAAACAAAAACGTTCGGCATATTTTGCTAGGCTATGATTGCACCTCACTTTGATGTACCTCATTTTAATTTTATTTTTTAATTGACTTAGGCTATTAAACAAAGTAAATATTAATTCAGTGGCTACTTCAAGCAGTAATTTAAACCCCTAACAAAATGTTGTTTTAACAGGTCATCTCACTTAATACCCCATTTAGTAGATTAACACTTGATACAATGTTTACACATTTTTATTTTATACGTATTGAAGTCATTTAAAATGTGTGACAATGTGTCCACAAACACTCAATAAAATACTAATTAAAAAAAAAGATTAACATTTGAGTTCTGCTCAGCCAACAAAAAGAAGGCAGAGGCCTGAAAAACGGGTGGAGGGCCACCTCATCCACCTCTGACAGAGGCTGAGGAGCTGGCCCTCAGCCAAAACCGTGACCAACCAGTGGCTGAAGGCATCCCCAGGGGAAACTCATCTGAGCCTGTCATCCCCCAGGACACAATACATCAGATGCAAGTATACACTTGTGTCTTTTTAAAAAATAAAATGTATATTATATATAAAATTTCTAATATGTAAAACTATATAAAATCTCCACCCCCCCAACAGTTGTGGATGGTGTCATCTGGCTCGTTCAGCCTCCTACTCCTGAAACAATTGAACACCCTGCAGCTGTAAGTATTCCATACTCAGATCTTGCCTCAGATGGTAGTTCAAAGTATTCTGAAACAATATCTTTTCCTGCATCACAGGAGGATGATGATGATGACGAAATACTGTCTGCTACCACAGGGAGCAATCCAGAGAGCCTTACTGAAGTGTGTACTAACATTATGTATAGCTACTTGCAGTGCTCTACTCATTCACATTCCTTTACATTCTTGAGTGGAATTTGGAGTTTGACATGTACACTGATGTGATGAGCATAGATAATGGACAAACAACTAGCACATTCTTATCCTTCAACAGAACATGGCTGGGCATCACCAGGAGGAGGGTCCATTAATTTCCACAGCGCAGCTTGAAACAGTGAGATTTTCAGTCAATATCATGTTGAATCTGTTTGTAGAACTCTATGGGCTCTATTTTCGATTCCTGGGCAATTGGATTTGGTAAACTGGTGGAGTCATGCGCCCAAGTCACCAATACCTCACAGGCAGGTTTCCACAGTGTCTGGCATTTCACTGCGATCAATAATTCGCAACAGCCACGATTCAATGCAACTGAGTCAGCACATACAGTCAGACCTAAATTTCTATATTTTGATCAGTATCTCATCTTACTACATTGCAAGCGCGTTCGGCACGTGTAATGGTCACTTACCCTGACCAAATGTACACAGGCCTTCTCCCCTCCCTCCTTCCGAGTTGCGCCGCTGGGTGGGACTGAGATGAGAAGGGGGAGTAGATGCACCGGCAGCGCAGTGCACGAAAATACCAACAACTGCGCCGCCACAGCCCATCGGCGAAGCGGACCTGACTTTGCGCCACGCCTGCGCCATGCTGGTGGCGGAATCAGAAATAGAGCCCTAGGATTTAAATGTTGTCCATATGTTTCCCAGTTACCAGTGAAAGAGTTTTATCCACCTCATGAAGGGTATAGAGAAAAGTGAAAAGGAAATGGTCTATCTGGATCGCCAGATTAGAAAAACAGACCTTGAAATTCCATTACTGGGATGCCAGTTGACGTGGGGACACTTCACAGCTGAAATATGTTAATGGATGGAACTATATTACAAATCCTAACTGCTGCTTTTGTACTTTTAGGGAATAAAGAAGACCAAATCACATGTGAATTTGTCTTTATTTGACTGTTTTAATCAAAAGTAATTCCTGCTGATTAGGTCCCTTACAGCCCTTCCATCCTGCATGCATGCAGGGTGGATGGGATAGTCATCCTCAGGGTCATTAATTTGTATGCCAGGGTGTTGCTCTCCTCTAATAGTTGCAATATTATGGAGAACAACACATGCCACAATGATGTCACATGCCCTCTCTGGGGTGACCCTGAGCTTACGCAGGCACTGGAACCGGGATTTGAGTATGTCTATGACCATCTCAACCTGGGCTCCAGTCCTGCAGTGGGCCACATTAACACATTGTTGAGGCCCTGGCTCAGGGTCAGGGTAAGGGGTCAACAGAGTGGGCTGGCATGGATAGCCTCGATCCCCCAGTAGGTAGCCATCAAACACTCCTGTAATTATAGAGGACACATTTGAGTACATTAAAAAGGGAGACAAAGAACATTTGTACAAAGTTTTAGCTTCCTTACCGCGTGCTAATCTGTTGCTCAGACTACACTCCCAGTAGATCTGGGAGTCATGTACAGAACCAGGCCACTTGGCTTCTACATTTGTAATGATGTAGGCTGCATCACATATGATCTTCACAGTGCAGAGAATGACATGAGTTACAGTGTATTGTAATGTATACATTTTTATAATCATTTTTAAGATGGTAGGTCATAAACCTGGACACTGATGCTGTGAAAGGATTTTCTATTCACATAGTCCCCTTCGTTTTCTGCAGGCGCAGTAACAGGAATTTGTGTCCAATCTATGCATTCTATCACATTTGGAAAGTCCTGCAAAATGACAGTTAATTAAGCTAGTGAACCCACTCTGAGGTCACAGCAGAATGTATATCATAATTTAAAATAATAGAAATGATTTCTACATCAGTCACCAGTCACTACCATCATTGGTAACAGGCGTTTCAGTGCGAAGGTTACTTTCCTCACAGCTCTACACACTGTTGCCTTTCTGAAGTGCTCTGCATCCAAATGTTGTACAAAAAACTACCGTTTGCAAAAAAACGTAGCACTATGCATAAAATTTGCTGTGATGTGAGCGCATGTCTGCGGCGTGTGAGGTTGGTGATGTATGACCGGAGAATGGTATCGAGATAAATTATACCGTTCAAAAAGCGTTAGCATTCAAACAGATATTCCTCTGGAAATGACAGGGATATGGGTCAAAAGATTCTCTCGCGACATAAAGCATTTTGAATCAGTTGGGCTTCGCTAACAATCGGATTGGGAATAAATGGGCAATCCATGTCTAACAGCTTTCTTCATGTGGGAGGAGATAGGTTGAAACTCAGGGTTTCTTATAGTAAACCTGCCAGCGAGCAGGTTATGTTCACAGAGTCTGTTACCATGGTGACTGACTCAGATTTTCAGTTACCTCTCTTTCTGGAACAGATAACTCTGAGTTTCCCTCATCTCAGGGTTAACTTACTCTGAGTTTTCACATAACCTGCTTACTGGAATACCCCCCAGATCCTGAGCAGATCCTTGTGGTTGAGGTCGACACCTCGGATTCAGGGGTTAGGGCCGTCCTCTCCCAGCACCTGCCTGTGGAAAAAAATGACATCCATGTGCCTTCTTCTCCCACCGACTCTCACCTGCACACCTGTTTTTTTGCCTGCCTGTGCTGCATTTTTCCCTGACTGTGATTTTTAGTTAATTTGAGTTATTTTTTTGGTTATTTTATTTTATTTTTTTTTAATCAATAAACTGTGTTAAAACTCTCTCTGCATTCTGGGTCGTTGCCTCCCTCGCATCCATAACATAAAGTTTCTTTTGTTGCAACATTACGTTTGTTACGTACATTTTGTTATGTTAGAAAATTGTAAATTTCAAACTGATTCTGAGTATAAAATTAAACAAGCATGATTATATGATCATGGTACCAGACATTTTTAAAATAACGTTTAATAAAACTTTTTCTTTTTTTTTAATGGCATAATTTGTCATCAGAAGTCTTCAGTGAATGAAGGAGAAGTTGGAGTTGGAGAAGGAGGAGTTAAAATCTTAAGAAAAAATAAAGGTATTTTGCTGACAAAATATGAAAAATAGAAAAGAAAAAGATTAAAATTGATACAATTAACATAGGACCTCATGTTAGCATTAGCCGCTGTTAGCATTGTGGCTAATGCTAACATTAGCATGTCAAATAACACATTAAAAAGCTCTCAAACACCATTAAAAAGCATTTAAGAATCATTTTACCATAGGTTAGCATGTTAGCATTAGCATGCTCGCCCCGAGCCCTGTGACCAGGGCTCAGTGCGATTGCTCAGTGCGAACCTCACATTCACATGTGTATTATTGAACAAATAGTCTTCTAGATTCAAGAAATGTGTCAAATCACTGTTGCGCCCCTGAATCACAGCTGCAACACAAGCATGAACAGACCCCTGCAGGAGAGCAGATCTTTTGTGAGAGATGTGCAAACAGGAAAAACACATCTGATAAAACAACAAAACAAAAACAATCATAAGGTAAACTAACACTCTCTCTCTCTCTCTCTCTCTCTCTCTCTCTCTCTCTCTCTCTCACACACACACACACACACATAAATATATGTACTAGTCGCACCTCTGTGGTTATGTTGGAGAAAGTAACGCAAGAGCAGTGTAATTAGTAATGCATTACTCCACACAGATGGTAATGTTATACGCAAACATTACTTATTATTACTTATTTTAAAAAGGCAGTAACTACACATAATACCACAATGGGTCATTAGTCTCACAAATCCTTCATCACATAAGTACAAATGAATAAAATAAAATAAATAAATAAAAAATAGTATTTGACACATGGATAAGCATAGATAATTTGGATATGTGAGAAAATAAAGAGGCCACTCTATGGAGCATTAAAAAAAAGATTCCTGCAGTAAACTATTTCAGATTTTGTGATAGATACGAGTTTTGTTTTGCATCATCCTATTAATACCATCTGAACTGTTCCAGTCATGATAACACATATCAAATGATCACATGCCAGTTTTGTACGTAGAGAAACAGCAGATAATTAACATAATCTGAATTCAGTGCTCAGACTGTAGCAGATTTTTCAACCTGGGTCTTTCACCCTGTTTACAAGTGGCATTAACATTAACAACAGGTGTAAAGTGCAATCTAAAAGTTGACTTTTCTAGCCTTCTTTGATGCAAAATCATCAATTACATCATCATACGAAATCTGTTGTGCAACTGTATGATTGATGCTGATGATGGCAAGTCCAGAGAGCTGCTCCTGTGACATAGTGGACCTCAAGTAAGTTTTAATAAGCTTCAGCTTGGAAAAACTCCTCTCTGCTTATAGAAACCTGCATACCTCTATCTTTTGCCCGTTTCTCCTCTTCTTCTTTTTCTGAACTTTGCACCTGATGGCTTCTTTGGTCTTTTACTTTGATCCATGATGAAGATGAAGACTCAACATCATTACCTTTTGCATTACCTTTTGCCAACACCGTCTGTCCGCCCGTCAAACAACCAGAGACACGTGATGTAAACAAATTTCTTAGATGCATGCAGAGTTTTTTTTTTTGTTTGTTTGGGTTTTTTTTACATTTTTCACATAACCCAATTAATTACATGTAGGTATATGGGTCTATATTAATTTTATTAATGAAGCAGTTTGTGTTGTGTGGCCTGGTATCATCAGCCTATCCCTTGCCCCCCTCCCCCTTGCAGTCGCAAGTTGATCCCCCCCCCCCCCCCCCCCTTGCCTCTTCTGACAGGCGACACACACAACCTGTATGACTCTCAGCAGCAAGTTAACTAGAAAACTGGCACATTTTGTCTTTTTTTTTTTTTAAAGGTGCCAGGCGCATTGGCAATGTCGCCCACATTGCCCATAGCAAAAACCGGCCCTGGACAGAAGCTGGAAAAGTATTTGATGATGCAGATCCACATGGATTGACAATGGTGTAATGTGTTTTTCACTACAATAACAGTGTTATGGCCTGGTTTCTGGTATCTGCTCTGATTATGCTTTTGTGTTTCTCCAGGGCTGGCACGTGGCAGGGGCGGGGCTGATCTCACCTGAGGCTGAACAGCGACCAGACGCACCTTTGATTATGATTCATCCCAGTGTGTTGCCACAGGTGATAGTCTCTGGTCCCTGCCACGCGTCTCCCGCTGTTGTGTATGTTCTGAGTTACCCTTGAGATTTCTGAGTTTTGATTGCCTGAGTGCCTGTCTCCCTTTAACGGTGATTTTTCGTTTCCAGCTGTGCTGTCGAGTTTCTCCAGTACGTTTGCTTTTGACTGCCTGAGTGCCTTTTTCCCTTAGCAGTGACTTTTCGTTCCAGCCGTGCAGTTGAGCGATTCTCCAGTACGTTTTTGTTTTTGTCAGCCTGTGTGCTTTTCCCGTTAACGGAGATTTGTGTTTTTTCACAGAGCTGTTGAGTTTTCCCTCCAGCTGAGACTGTCTCCTCAGTAGAGCAACGGATTTCAGCCACTGAGAGTTTTTTGTTATTACTGACTGTGAAATAAACTGTTTAACTCTTGGTCATTCCGCATCTGGGTCCTGCGTCTTTGATCTCACGTCATAGAATCCTCTGGCCAGATGGACCCAGCGGAGTCGGATTGAATGAGACAAGTCCTCTCCAGTCAGGGCGTCTTGCTCAGGCAGCACAAGTCTACACTCTGTCAAGTCATGGAACATCTCCAGCAGTTAACCAGCAGCGTGACGCAGATGGGGGGCCAGCTGGCCGACATAAGAGACCGGCTCACTTCTTCGCCGTTGCCCGCTGACCCTCCGCACTCACCACCAGCTGCCGAGCCTCCAGCAAACCCGCCAACCGTGTCCAGGGAACCATATATCCCTATTCCAGCTCGTTATTCGGGCGATCTTGGCACCTGTGCACAATTCCTTCACCAGTGCTCCCTAGTTTTTAGTCAACAGCCCACCACTTACACTTCTTCTCAATCGAAGATAGCGTTCATTATGAGTTTATTGTCCAGGGAAGCAGCAGCCTGGTCCCTCGCCATATCCAGCCAGAACACACTCTCTTCACGGAAGAGATGAAAAGGGTTTTTGATCATCCTGTTAAAGGCAGGGAGGCACTAAGCAGGCTCCTATATTTACGGCAGGGAAGCCAGTCGGTTTCAGTTTATGCAGTAAATTTTCGCATCCTGGCAGCAGGGAGCGGCTGGGGGGATCAGGCGCTTAAAATGATTTTTTCTAAGGGCTTAGCTGGGGAAATTAAGGATGAACTAGCGGTAAGAGACGAATGTAGCTCTTTAAATGGACTAATCGAACTAGCTACTAACTACGAACAGGATTTGGGAAAGACACAGAGAAGGAGCTGACCGACAGAGACCTCGTTCTCGTTCAGAAGCGACACCACAGACCTCCTCCTCTCTCTCCGCCACCCCTGATGTTCGACCCAGCACTTCAGAGGAACCCATGCAGCTGGGGCGAGCACGTCTGACGCCTGCAGAATGACAGCAACGCTTCCGAGATCATCTGTGCCTCTACTGCGGCCAGCAGTGCTCAGTGTCCAGAGATACCAAAAGGCCGGGCTCATCAGCAGGCAGGGGGGCGCTGGTGAGCTGAATTTCCTCCTCCTCCTCCTCACGACTACAATTAAGAGGTATGCTTCACGGGTCACAGCAAACTATTCCGCTAGATGTGCTTGTGGATTCAGGTGCAGATGACAATTTAATTGACACAGACTTTGTGAATAACCACAACCTTCCTCTGAACCAGCTTACCACCCCCAAAGAGGTGATTTCCATAGATGGGAAGCTTCTGGAGGTGGTCACACATAGAACTGAACCCATCCGATTAATTCTGGCGAATAATCACCATGAATACCTCGAGCTATATGTTATCTCCTCACCTTTGTCCTCTGTCATCCTGGGTATTCCCTGGCTAAAAAAGCACAATCCCCACATTGACTGGTCCACTTCCACCATCAGAAGCTGGAGCAGCAGCTGCCACACTCACTGCCTGAGATCGGCTGTTCCAGCCAAGACACCCGGTGCCACTAATCCACCCGAGGAGGTGGATCTGACCAATGTGCCAAGTGAGTACCATGATCTAAAGGAAGTTTTTAGCAAGGATCAGGCATGTACTCTTCCCCCTCACCGTCCTTATGATTGTGCCATAGACTTACTTCCAGGTGCACCTCTCACCTCCAAACATCTATAGCGGCAGTCTGTAGTCTGTAGCGGCAGGTTTGATTCGACCGTCATCTTCACCGGTAGGGGCGGGATTTTTCTTCGTGGAAAAAAAGGACAAGACGCTTCGCCCCTGTATCGACTACACAGGTTTGAACAACATCACGGTAAAAAACAAATATCCACTCCCCCTCATTGATTCAGCGTTCAGTCCCCTTCATGAAGCATGCATCTTTTCTAAACTAAACTTAAGAAATGCTTATCACTTGGTGAGAATCCGGGAAGGGGACGAGTGGAAGACTGCTTTTAACACACATCTTGGACATTATGAATATCTGGTAATGCCATTTGGGTTAACAAATGCTCCCGCTGTTTTTCAGGCTATGGTGAACGATGTGCTCAGAGATCTGTTAAATAGAGTGTTTTTTTTCTATTTAGATGACATACTGATTTTCTCTCGCTCTTACGAAGAGCACGTTATCCATGTCAGAGATGCTACAGTGCTACAGAGACTATTAAAGAACCGCCTATACGTTAAGGCTGAGAAATGTGACTTTCATGAGACATCTGTGAAGTTTCTGGGGTATGTAGTGGAGAGGGGGCAGATCAGAGCAGATCCAGCCAAAGTGGAGGCAGTAAAGTTATGGCTGGTCCCAGCTACTCGTAAAGAGCTACAAAGGTTTTTGGGCTTTGTGAACTTTTATAGACGCTTTATCAGAGACTATAGTCGCATAGCTGCCCCTCTCACTCAGCTGACGTCCATTAAGCTCCCGTTTTTATGGTCATCTGATGCTCAAACGGCTTTCGAGCGTTTAAAGTTTTTGTTTACTAATGCACCTGTTTTAATTCACCCAGATCCGATACAACAGTTTGTGGTTGAGGTCAATGCTTTGGATTCCGGTGTCGGGGCCGTCCTCTCCCAGCGTCTTTCTGTGGACAGATGCAGAAGATGCACCCCTGCGCCTTCTTCTCCCGTCGACTTACACCTGCGGAGCGCAATTATGATGTGGGAAACCGAGAGCTGCTGGCCGTGGTCTTGGCGCTTCAGGAGTGGCGGCACTGGCTGGAGGGGACAGCTCAGCCGTTCATCGTCTGGACTGACCACAAAAACTTGTCTTACCTTCGCTCAGCCCCCAGGTTAAACTCTCGCCAGGCCCGGGGGTCCCTTTTTCTGGGAAGATTTGACTTCACACTCACCTACCGCCCTGGCTTGAAGAACCTGAAACCAGACGCCCTCTCCCGGCAGTTTGCCCCAGCGGGGAAGGAAACCAGCCCGGAGACCATCCTCTCTCCCTCGTGCGTAGTGGGCACGGTCTGGTGGAAGGTGGAACGGGAGGTCCGCACAGCCCTTAGGGATCATCCGGCATCGGATGGCTGCCCCCCGGGACAACTGTTAGTTCCACCCACTGTGAGATCCTCAGTTTTGCTCTGGGGACATTCCTCCTGGACAGCCTGCCACCCTGGAACCCACCGCACCCTCTCCTTAATAAAACAGCGGTTCTGGTGGCCCTCCATGGCCGCCGACATCCGGAGTTTCGTCTCCGCTTGTCCCGTATGTGCACGGAACAAACCATCCCACCGTCCACCTGCTGGCCTGCTACATCCCCTGCCCATTTCCGCCCGCCCTTGGTCACACATCACGGTTGATTTCGTCACGAGCCTTCCCTCCTCAGAAGGTAATACCACTATACTTACCATTGTGGACCGGTTCTCTAAGGCGGTTCATTTTGTTCCCCTCCCTAAACTTCCCTCAGCCTTAGAGACCACGAACCTGTTGGTCCTCCACGTCTTCCGTCTTCACGGCATCCCTCAGGACATCGTCTCCGAGTTCACCTCACAGGTTTGGAAAGCCTTCTGCCAGACGCTGGGGGCCACGGCCAGTCTCACCTCCGGGTACCATCCACAGTCCAACGGCCAGACGGAGCGGGCGAATCAGTCGTTGGAGTCCTCCTTAAGGTGCGTGGCTTTGCGTCTCCCAGCCTCCTGGTCGTCGCACCTGCCCTGGGTGGAGTATGCGCACAACTCCCTGGTCAGCTCCATTGTCACTGTCACCATTCATGGTGATGACGGGGGTACCAGCCTCCCCTGTTTCCCAGTCAGGAGTTGGATGTGGCTGTTCCCTCTGTCCAGGCTCAGTTCCGCCGGAGCGAGTGTGGCAAGAGGCCAGAGCGGCGCAGAATCATCGGCTGGCGGACCGCCATCGCACCCCAGCTCCTGATTATCGGGTTGGTCAACGGGTAGGGCTGTCATCCCAGGACCTACCCCTGCAGACAGACTTCGACCCTTACGTCACCGACAAGGTAGTTAACACCAGTTCAGTCTGGCTGAAGCTCCCTGCGGCTCTTCGGATTCACCCGGTTTTCCACGTCTCTCTTCTGAAGCCAGTGGTGGACAGCCCTCTGCACCCTCGAACCGCTCTCTCCGGGGCTGGCGTGTGGCAGGGGCGGGGCTGATCTCACCTGAGGCTGAACAGCGACCAGACACACCTGTGATTAATTTTCTGCTGATCAGAACTCCCTCTCTTAAGCACGCTCCTCTCACTCTCTGGTGCCAGAAGATTATGGTTCATCCAAGTGTGTTGCCACAGGTGATAGTCTCTGGTCCCTGCCACGCGTCTCCCACTGTTGTGTATGTTCTGAGCAGGGGTCGCGTTAACCGAATATTTTCCATTGTTGACCGTTTTTTTAAAACGGTGACGGAAAAATCTGAAGTCCATCTGTCATTTTGACAGATTGCAATTCACACCTCTGACCACTTGGTGGCGAGTGAGCATATTAATTAGTTATTGTCTCTCTTGATGCATGACCTCGTTGGCTTCACTCTGAAAAATATCACGGCAGCTGAGTGTCCGAAGTTTCTTCAAAAAGCCCAATAACGATGGTGTCGATAAAAGAGGTGAAAAAAGAGGGACTGATGCAGTGGAGGATGAAGGACAAACAAGTAATCAGCCCACGGTAACTACGGAGCGAGCAAGTGGCAGCAAGGAGGTCAGGAGGGAGTACAGAGTTCAGTGGGAGCAGGAGTTCTCCTGGCTGAGGAGGGAGGATGGAAAAATGTTCTGCGACATATGTAAAAAAGCCAATATGAGTAACGGATTTGTTCGAGGATGCACGAACATGCAAAAATCAGCATTAACTGACCACCAAAATAGCCACAGCCACGTCGAGGCTTCAAGGGTGCTCAACCAGAGTGTGGCTATGATTAAGCATGTGGAGAAATCACAGGTTGCCTGCAATGAGGCATTAAAAACACAACTTAAGGTTGTGCTGCATATGGCTAAAACAAACACCCCGAGCCACCTGTATCCTGACCTGTTAACCTCTTACAGTCTGCCGGCTGTCCAAACCTTACGATATGACGGTAGAAACGGTATAAATTTGGCCCACGGTAGAGATTTGTGCTCTACTGTCATACCATCGATGACGTCATCGCACCTGCCTCTGTGTGAAAATGGCTGCAAGCACAGTGACGGCAGAGAAGGAGGAGCTGGTCAAAAAAATCGGTGCTACATCCGTGATCTGGACGTGGTTCGGGTTTAAAAAGACGGATGTTGAGCAGAAAAATGTCATCTGCAAGATGTGTGGAGCAACTGTAACCGCCAACAAAGGCAACACGAGCAATTTATTCCACCATTTGAAGTCAAAGCATGTGCTCGAGTATGCAGAGAGCCAGAGGCTGTGCTCGGCTCAAACACAGGCTCAGTATACGAACACGGGAGGAAACAAAAAAGTTTCCCCCGCTACCCAACAACAGACCTCCATTGCGCAAGCCTTTTCCAAGAGTACTCCTTATGACCGAAAGAGCACGCGGTGGAATGACATAAGAGCCATCACAACACACTTGTGCAAAGACATGGTCCCTTTCCAAACGGTGGAGCGCAGCGGGTTTAAAGAAATGATTAAAACCCTTGATCCACGATACGAGCCTCTGAGCCGCAAGTATTTTACCGAGACAGAAATGCCCAAACTGTATGGCCAGCTCCGAGAAAAAGTTGAAAAAGACCTCCGTGAATTAACATACTACGCGACTTCTACGGACTTGTGGTCGAGTCGCACCATGGAGCCTTATATCAACCTCACGATTCATTATATTACTGATAAGTGGAAACTGGCCAGCAGGTGCTTGCAGACTTTGTATTTCCCTGATGACCACACGGGTGAGGCAATAGCAGAAGGATTAAAGGATGCGCTGGAGTCATGGGGCCTCAAGGAAGAATCCCAAGTGTGTATTACCACCGACAACGGCACAAATGTGGTGAAGGCAGTGACGGTGAATGACTGGAGAAGACTGCAGTGATTCGGCCACAGGCTGCATCTCGCCATTGGTAGGTTGAAGTGTAACATTATACACTATAATTTGCATTTCCAAAACGTGTGTGTGTGTGTGTGTGTGTGTGTGTGCGCGCGCGCGTGCTCATCAGCCTCCTAGGGTGATTCACATTACTTAATTACAGGATAATTCATTGTACCTGCTTTTTGTGATGTTTAAAGAAATGGAATTACATATACCCTGATAATATGGACACTGATAAAGATCATTTTAAGTTTCACACCTCCATGGTGTAAAATTATTCTGATTCATTTATTTAATCTGTTGTTAGATAACTGTATAGTATTTTTATGTTTTGTTGGCAGAGATGTCTGATGCTCTGTGGATGAAACTAAAGTAATAACTTTTATCTTTGTTAACAGAGAGAAGTGTGAAAGATCCTCGTGTGGAGTGAGCAGTAGGCATGTGTAAAAGGATCGTCAGTGCTTTTTCATATACATGGAAAAGGAAGAGAGAATTGGCTGCTGCCCAGACTGACCTACACCTGCCTCCTCACAGGCTCATCACCGAAACACCAACAAGGTGGGGGTCACGACAACAAATGATAGAGCAGGTTCTTGAACAGGAGAAGGCCATATCACAGGTCCTGAAAGCAGATAAAAATACCAGACATCTGGTACCTACTTGGCAGGACATTGATGTTTGGGAATCTGTGAACAAGACCCTCAGCCCTTTAATGGAGTTCACCGATGCACTGTCTGGGGAGGAGTACGTCAGTGTGTCATACCTCAAACCTGTGCTTCATCTGCTGAACAACACAGTTATTCCTCACTCTGATGATGACACAGACCTGACAAAACACATGAAGACGGCCATCCTCCAGTATCTTAATGATAAGTACTCTGACCCTGCTACCAATGACCTGCTGGACATGGCGTCCTTTGCTGATCCACGCTTTAAAGACTCATACATAGCTGATGACAGAAAGGACTACATCAAGACCAGAGCAGCAGCGGAAATTCAAGCACTGCTCGAGAAGCAAGCTGAAGCTGTACCTGCCACAGATTCACCCCCACAAACAAGCACTGCAGCTGCTGGTGGAGCTGTGGAGAGAGAGGCTAAGAAGGTGAAATGAAGTCTGGGCAGTTTTTTCAAAAAAGCATCCACTCAGCCTGGCCCAGCCGCTCTCTCTGACAGAGATGCCATTGAAGTGGAGATAAAAAGCTACCTGCAGTCAGTGGAAGTTGACGGAGAAGCTAACCCACTAGAGTGGTGGAGGCTGCACCAGGCTAATTTCCCAAGGGTGGCAAACCTCGCAAAGAAAAATCCTTGCATCCCTGCCACCAGTGCCCCATCAGAGAGGGCATTTAGCACTGGTGGCAACATTGTCACATGCCACCGGTCTGCATTAAAGCCTGTGAGACTGTGGACAAGCTTGTGTTCCTGGCTAACAACCTATAAAAGAGGATGGGAACTTGGGAAGCAAGTGAACTGGAGTAAACACTTAAGTTCAGTGTTTGTGTTTGCAGCTTGTGATTTTAATTTGAAATATGCTGCTTTTTGTTGTTGTTGTTGTTTTTTTACTGAAAAGAGGCTAAGTGTACTGTGTTTCTCTCTTAAATATATATTGTTCAGTCAGAGACACTTTTGCACAACAGACAAAACAAAACAAAAGTCTGTTCTGTGTACTTGAAGTAGTGTTATTTAGAATTGTATTTTTGTGTTCTTTAAGATGTGGAAAATTTGTTTGGTAACTTTTGCACTATTTTGGTTTACAGAAAAAAAAAAAAAACCTTATTGTTGGCAACCAAAGTTCAGTGTTTGTGTTTGAAGCTTTATTTTAATTTGAAATATGCTGCTTTTTGTTTGTTTGTTTTTTACTGAAAATATGCTGTGTACTGTAAGTGTTTCTCTTAAAACATATCTGTAGCTGCAACTTGAGAAGTTCAGTGACACTTGTTGCACAACAGAACAAAAGCCTGTTCTGTGTATATGAAGTAGTGTTATTTAGAATATCTTTTTATTTTTGTGTTCTTTAAGATGTGGAAAATTTAATGTTTGGTAACTTTTGCACTATTTTGGATTATAGAACCTTTTCACTGTTTTTGCCATTTGCCTTATAGAAAACCTCTCTTACTTGAAATACTGTTTACAATATCCACTTTATTTTTGTATTATTGAAGAATTTTGTACTTCTGAGGCACTATCCTTACTTCTGTTGTTCATCTGCACGATAAATGCTCTAAAAATTACATTGTATTTTTGCTTTTTTTGTTGTTGTTGTTTTTTAAATCAACTTAGCTTTGATAAGGGACTACAAAACCCATTCAGAAACACTTCCATTATAGGTTTTACACTGCGACATTTATACTGCGATATATACCGTTACCGTGAAGGGATTCAATATGATATGAATTTTAGGTCATACCGCCCAGCCCTACCTTAACAGTGCACACACATACACCCACCATGAGACAGTCAGTCAGATGGAGGAGGCCTTAGTGAAGACCATAACCAGCGATATTGATGACCGCATCGCCAACAGCAGATATGTTGGAATAATAATAGATGAAACCACTAATATCACGGTGGAGAAAATGCTAATCACATACCTGACACTTCAACAGAAAGGGGAGCCTGAAACTGCGTTTATCGGCAATTACGCAATTCCCTCTGGCACTGCTGAATGCATCACAGCAAAAATAAAAGATGTGCTGTCGGGCCGTGGGGTCGCTATGGCTCGGGTTGTTGGACTTGGAAGTGATGGAGCGAATGTGATGGTGGGTCGAAAGGCCGGAGTTGCACAGCAGTTGCGCCAGAATGACTGTCCCTTCCTTGTAAACATTCACTGTGGTGCGCACAGAACAGCGCTTGCTGCCCGTGATGCCTCCACGGCTGTGCGTCAAGTAAGTGCATATGTCACCACTGTTAATAACATATACACATACTACAAGAATTCCCCCATACGAACATACAGACTAAATGAACTTCAAAAAGAAATGGGGGAACACGACCTGCTGAGCCCAAAACAACCATCGGCTACACGCTGGCTGTCGCTGGAGAGGGCAGTTAAGGGCATACGTGCCAACTGGGCTGCTCTGGTTTCAGAGCTGAGGGAGGAGGAAGATGCGAAAAACTGCCTGGTAGCAAAGGGCATCAGAAAGCACCTTCAAACATACACGTTCCCTGCTTTGACTCACTTGCTGACTGACGTTTTGCCCGTGGTGAACCGCATGAACCTCACCTTCCAAAAAGAAGACGTTAACATCTCCTCCATCTCACCTGTCATGAGCATGACTGTGGTCAGTCTGGAAGACTTGATGAATGGGCCAGGTGAGGCGGAGAAAAAATTCAACGAGGCCTCACAAGATGGCAAGTTCTGTGGCGTCACACTCACACATGCAGACGTGCAGACATTTTCAACTTCACGCACAGAGTACATCGCGGAGGTAACCAAATCAATCAAAAAAAGATTCCCATCAGAGCATCTGAGCATCATCTCTGACCTGGACACCGTACTCAATGCATCTATCCAGGTGCTGACAGCGCATTGAAGAGTTATGAACAGGAGGCTTTGGAGCGCGTCTGTGACCACTACGGGTCACAGACTGGTGCAGCTGAACCACTGGTACAGAAGGAGCGCATGCTGTGGGATTTCCTCCCGCTGAAGCGAGTGCTTGCGGGATCAGGAAACCCCTCGTTCAGAGAGTCTTGCCGACTTCTGATCACTTCACTTGGAGAAATGTTCCCTGATTTCAAAACTTTGGCTGAAGTGGCGCTTGTAATTCCAGTCTCCAGTGTGGCAGCAGAGCGCGGATTCAGCCTCCAGAACAACATCAAAACGGCCATGAGAAGTCGTCTGTCCGAGGCAAAAGTCCAAAACCTCATGACAATAGCCTCTGCAGCAATCCCACTTGAGACATTTGATTACGCACAAGCGGGCATGCAATTCAAGTCCATGCGGACCAGGAGGAAGGTGTGAGACTGCGTTCAGGCCACAGCAGATGAACTGTTCATATTTTAACTGCAATCGTTTGATTGCATTATTCATATGTAGCTACTGGGGCCACAGTCAGTGGTTTTTGTCACTGCGGAGAAAAAGTTACATATTCATCTGCTTGATGGCACGGTGTGGATTCACTATTAAGCTTGTTCAGACTGAATATTAATTAAAATGGATGAAAATTAAATGCTACTGAATATGTCATTATTATCATTTTTTAAAAAATTAAGTGACGGGTAAAAATACATGATGACGGGATTTTTATGACCCTGTCAGTCAAAATGACATACAACGAAAAAGTCTAGCGCAACCTCTGGTTCTGAGTTACACTCGAGATTTCTGAGTTTTGATTGCCTGTGTGCTTCTCTCGTTAACGGAGATTTGTGTTTTTTCACAGAGCTGTTGAGTTTTCCCTCCAGCTGAGACTGTCTCCTCAGTAGAGGCCACTGAGAGTTTTTTGTTATTACTGACTGTGAAATAAACTGTTTAACTCTTGGTCACTCCACATCTGGGTCCTGCGTCTTTGATCTCACGTCACAAACAGACTAGATTGAATGTGATGTAGCTGGAAATTGAACCACATGAAAAGTGGTAGTGAAATCTTTCTGTTTGGTTGATCAAGATGTTGATGTGCACAATTCCCACCAGCTGATTTTTCTTTTTTTTTCCTTTTTTCACCCCAATGGCATTGAACTGCAGTTTGTGTGGCAAAAAATCACCCTGGGGACAAGGTTGCATAGGCATTATTAAGATGCGGTTTGCTTTGTGCTTGGCCCTCTCAACCCTCTTCCTCCTTGGCACATGCAAACATTAGCACATTAGCACTGAGACTGAAGCATTAACATTCTGAAGGGAATGTGGTGTGTATGGGGTGGGGTGGGGCTGCTGAAGGTCTGGTATCAGTCAAACTGTCTTCTCCATGCATGAGTAATTGGCCACCTCCAAGGCCTAATGTGGAATACTGACAGGAAGGGGAGGATGAGGATGTTGAGGTTAGAGGAGGAGAGAAGAAAAAAGAGCAAAAGAGAAGTGAACAACAAACAATAGAATGTGGGGACATCCACTCCACGGTCTCACCACAGCCAGAGGAGCAAAAGTCAATTTAACAGCAATCATGGCTGATAACAGCCACCCTGTAACCTGTTACTCTCTCAATGACTCCATCTCATCCCTCCCCCTCCTTTGCTGACTGCCCCTGAGGAATGCTATCATGTTTTCTTTCTTGTTTCTGTGTTTTGACTTTAACACATCCATTCAGTCACCCCTTTACTTCTTGTTTAATCTGCTCTCTTCAAAAGTTTCACTTTTTTTTCCACTTTCTTTTCTTTACTCTCTCTACTCTGGTGTCAAAGTCCCAGAATCACAGCCATTCTTCCTTCCTGAGTAAAATAAGAAAATTAAAGAGACTCACCAGGCTCTTTCCCTTTTACACACTCGCACTTTCACAGAGATGCGACAACCATACAAATTGACAGGACCTATTTTTGTCTTCTGTGAAAGTTTAACAAACTCAGGTGGCCCTTTGGCCCATATCCTCTTGCTACCTTATCCTTTGCTTTTGTGTGTGTGTGTGTGTGTGTGTGTGTGTGTGTGTGTGTGTGTGTGTATAGCACGGAGCCAGCTACATCACAGGCTGACAGAGCCCTTTCCTTTTATAGCTGCCCCCTGAGTAACCAGCCCAGAAAAGGGAAGAGGACAGGGGACAGACACCGTGTCACATTCTCACACACACCTGCTATTTAAGATACACACATACATGTCCACACTCCAGCACACACTTCTGCACATGTTACACACAATCTTCAGTGCATGTAAAGGAATATTTTAATATACACACAAATACAACATATGAAAGCATACTGTATTGTACCTTCTTACTCTCATGCACAGGCCGGACACATTCATGTGCCCATAACAATAAAGGTGATCTCTGCTCAGCATTAAGCTGAGATATATAGTTCCTCATCATGCTGCTGATCTACATGTTTTCTAATTAACAACAATGATTTCAACCACTTCTCTATTTATTGCTGTGGTAATAGGTGATATCATGACAGGTATTAACCTAATTATCATGAGAATTATAGCCCCCTCCATGCCCTAGCTGTGATCCAGTGTGAAACAGTAACTATCGCCATCCATCCTGCCTTGATAACAAAGGCCATTAGGAGCCTCACAGCCAGCATTGTGGCCCAGTGGATATTTGCATGAGAGGATTTAAGCTTTATCTAAATAGCTCATGTTGAGTTTAGACGTATCGAGTTTTTATAAGGTGGTTCTGTCTTTAATTATGTCTACATAAATCAATAGAGAGATAAACCAATAGAGTAATGTCAGAGAAAGTCATATGGACTGTGACAAAACAGTGGAAACACCAGTGAACCATCCAATGCCAGTGTAGTTGCAGTGGCTGGCAGCGTCACTTGGTCAATGGGGTAAAATGCATAACAGTCCCATTTCTGATCAACCTCCCTTCAAGCAGTGCTGCACGCTCTTCTGTGTACAACACATTCTCATACCTAAACGACTGGTTAGGTCAGGTACTAACCAGGGCTGTCAACAAATATTCTGAATTCAAATTTATATTTGAAGTGGGAAAAAAAATCCATACATTTGTTTGTGAAAATTAATATTTAAATGTGGGGGAAAAAAAACAAAACCAAAAAAAGCAGCTCTGGCACAGCGGCTGCACTGAAAGCACTGCATGACAAACAGGAGTCACAAAACCAGTTTCTATTGTCAAGTAATGTTTTTTTTTTCTTTTTTTTCAATCTGTTAAAGTATGACATGTTGTCCCCCACCGCTGCTTCTCTGATGTCAGCCCTTTCTCTCACTCCTCTCCTGATTCAGTGAATTAAAAGTTTGCTTCAACCAAGGTGTCTTGAACAGTGAAAAATGAACCAAGAAGGTGATGGTGAGTTTTATTTTGTTTGTTTGAATGGAGTGTGTTTTACAATGATAAAATTATTGTTACTGTGAATGGAGTCTGGTGGCTTTGGCAAGAGCAAATTAGTAGCTGTTTCTGGTTAAACAAACCAGGCCTTACTCTTTAACAAAAAGGTCTATCTCTGTTGGGATCCTTTCCATAATGTCTGCCAGTGGCAAAAACTCTTTGAGTGGATGAACATCGATGGTTTGCAAAAGCCCTGAGCAATTACGTCGCAGCTGCTGGCTGCATTGCTCTTGTTCTGTACTGAAAAAACTAAAAAAGTAATGTTCTGTAATCAGTCACTTGGGCACAAAAACATGAAAGGAATTCCTCCAGTCTGTCTGGGACATTGAAGCACATGTGCATCAGTGCTAGCTCACATTATTCCAGTTACAGAAGCACGTTTTCAGTACATCAACAAAGGGATTTAGTATACTGAATCACCAGCATCATTGTCCAGTTCAGTATATTTATCATGAGTACTACTTATCAGGCTGTGGAAATAGTTGCATAATGTCCTCTGTGACTTTGGAGAGATCTTTCTAGAATATATTATTTCGAGAAAATAAGATATAGACTGGAGGTTTGGGGTTTGAAAGATGTGGGCAGGGAACGGTATAATGAGAGATGCTACTGACTGTAAGACATTGTATGCTGTTCTATTTAAAAACCTAAGTTTCCTTGCTGTCTTAAAAATTTCAGTGAATTATACTAACAGAATAAATTGTTCAGAGTTCTTTCATAAGTTGTAAATGTAAAAGCAAGTTCTGAAGTGGTCTGAAAATAAAAACTAGAACATTTAAATTGGATTGACACAAAGTTTGACACAGACTTTCATGGTCACCAGTGGAGCTAAACTTTGGTTTTCCCTGAATTTCACTGTAGTGCCAGCAGCAGGCCACCAATTCAGTTTGGCTAATACTTTGGTTTATGACTATGACATTCAACCTCATCTGCACTTCGTGTTTAAAGCTAACTAGCAAATTTTACCATTGTGACTGTGAGCATGTTAAGATGTGGATGTAAGCATTTCATTTAAAGCACCGCTGTGTGTAAGTCCAGCCTCATGCTGACCTGACTGTAGACTCTCTCAGTCTGTCTCTTCTTCCTGTCTCTCTTCCAGTTGATGGAACTGCCACACTACATCATCCCTTTAAAACAGTGCCTTTATATGCTAGGTATGTTCTGAACCGAAAGAAAGTACACTGCTCACAGCTCACTGATGTGTGTTTGAATGGCAATGTGAACAAATGAACAAAGCACTTAGTGTTTCAATTTCAATAGTCAAATTTTGTATTTTATGTTGTCATGTCCTGTTCTTTAATTCTACTTTATTTTATTTTATTTTATTAAATTGTTTTATTGCAGATGTTATTATTTGCTTTTATGTTAAGAGCTTTGTGTCACATTTTATACATGAATTTTGCTATATAATTGAAGTGTATTATTATTGCAGTGTTATTATTGTTGTTGTTGTTATGCACCTTAAACTTTCCAGAAAATATCTGTATTATCCTATTATATTGTCAAAAAATATTTGATTCTTCCATCATCATGAAAAGCTAAGGTGAGAATTGAAAGCTTCCTCATGTTGTTTTGACACATGGGCTTCCTGTGTGCCTCCCACTCAGGATTAGATACAGGTGCTGGTCATAAAATTAGAATATCATGGAAAAGTTGATTTATTTCAGTAATTCCATTCAAAAAGTGAAACTTGTATATTATATTCATTCATTACACACAGACTGATATATTTCAAATGTTTAGTTCTTTAATTTTGATGATTTTAAACTAACAACTAATGAAAATCTAAATTTCAGTATCTCAGAAAACTAGAATATCACTTAAGACTGATACAAAAAAAGGATTTCTAAAAATGTTGTCCAACTGAAAAGTATAAACATGAAAAGTATGAGCATATACAGCACTCAATACTTAGTTGGGGCTCCTTTTGCCTGAATTACTGCAGCAATGCGGCGTGGCATGGAGTCGATCAGGCTGTGGCACTGCTCAGGTGTTATGAGAGCCCAGGTTGCTTTGATGGTGGCCTTCAGCTCTTCTGCGTTGTTGAGTCTGGCATCTCGCATCTTCCTCTTCACAAGGTCAGGGGAGTTTGCTGGCCAATCAAGAACAGGGATACCATGGTCCTTAAACCAGGTACTGGTAGCTTTGGCACTGTGAGCAGTTGCCAAGTCCTGTTGAAAAATGAAATCTGCATCTCCATAAAGTTGGTCAGCAGCAGGAAGCTTGAAGTGCTCCAAAACTTCCTGATAGACAGCTGCATTGACCTTGGACCTAAGGAAACACAGTGGACCAACACCAGCAGATGACATGGCACCCCAAACCATCAATGACTGTGTAAACATGACACTCGACCTCAGGCAACGTCGATTCTGTGCCTCTCCTCTCTTCCTCCAGACTCTGGGACCTTAATTACCAAAGGACATGCAAAATTTACTTTCATCCGAGAACATGACTGTGGACCACTCAGCAGCAGTCCAGTCCTTTTTGTCTTTAGCCCAGGTGAGACGCTTCTGACGCTGTCTCTTGTTCAAGAGTGGCTTGACACAAGGAATGCGACAGCTGAAAGCCATGTCTTGCATACGTCTGTGAGTGGTGGTTCTTGAAGCACTGACTCCAGCTGCAGTCCACTCTTTGTGAATCTCCCCTGCAGTTTTGAATGGGTTTTGTCTCACTATCCTCTCCAGGGTGTGGTTATCCCTATTGCTTGTACACTTTTTTCTACCACATCTTTTCCTTCCCTTTGCCTTTCTACTAATGTGCTTGGACACAGAGCTCTGTGAACATCCAGCCTCTTTAGCAATGACCTTTTGGGACTTGCCCTCCTTGTGCAAGGTGTCAATGATCATCTTTTGGACAACTGTCAGGTCAGCAGTCTTCCCCATGATTGTGTAGCTTACAGAACTAGACTGAGAGACCATTTGAAGGCCTTTGCAGGTGTTTTGAGTTAATTAGCTGATTAGAGTGTGGCACCAGATATCTTCAATATTGACCTTTTCCACAATATTCTAATTTTCTGAGATACTCAATTGGGGGTTTTCATTAGTTGTCAGGTATAATCGTCAATATTAAAAGAAGTAAATACTTGAAATATGTTGGTCTGTGTAAAATGAATGTATACATTATACAAGTTTCACTTTTTGAATGGAATTACTGAAAAAAATCAACTTTTCCATGATATTCTAATTTTATGACCAGCACCTGTGTATGTAGTGGCCTGTATAATGCATGACAACATTAGTATGAGCAGTAACATCAATTTAGTCTCTCAACATATGGGACACAGAGAGATTTTAAGAGAGACAAGGCATGTGGAGAATCTTATTGTTAGGAGAGGATGGATTTCAATTACGGTTCACAAAGCACTTGGTTAAAATTAGGGATGTCCTGATCACGTTTTTTTGCCCCCAAGTCCGAATCATTTGATTGTGAGTATCTGCCGATACAACATTATGAAACTGTTATGCCTGGGTTTTTGGTATCTGGTCTGACTGCCTCTGTGTTTCTCCAGGGCTTGAGCGTGGCAGGGGCAGAGCTGGTCTCACCTGAGGCAAACAGTGGCCAGACGCACCTGTTATTAATTTTCACTCATAGGGCTCTATTTTCGACTCCGCCGCCGGCGCGGCGCAGGCTGCGCTGCCGGCGCAGTGGTATTTTCGAGCGGCGCAGGCAGGCGCACGGCGCATTTGGTATTTTGGTAGACCGAGGCGTACTGAGGTGCGCCATGATGGGCGTAGCGGCGCAGTAGGGGGGAGGTGTCGGCATAATGAGCCGGCGCATTGGAATTTTCGACCATTTCGGTCTGCGAGTGGCAAGTGGAAGTGGATTTTCGTAAACCGGCGGAGTCGTGCGCTCACGTCGCCAATACCTCACAGTCAGGTTTCCACAGTGTCTGGCATTTCACTGCGATCAATTATTAGCCGCGATTCAATGCAACTATCTGAGTCAGCACATACAGTCAGAACTAAATTTATATATTTTGATCCGTATCTCTGACCACATCGAAAGCGCGTTCGGCACACGTAATGGTCACTCAACCTGACTGAATGTACACAGGTGAAACAGGGATGTCTGATGATCTGTGACTCAAATTGCCTGGTGACAAACGTATATGCCACTTTCCCCGGGTCGGCACATGACTCGTTCATCCGGCGAATTCTAGCATCCCCTGCAGTCTTTCAGGGGGACACCCCTCTGGATGTGTGGCTGCTAGGTAATAACGGCTATCCACTGAAAACGTGATGACGCCATATATCACACCGTTAAAAGACGGCAGCGTGGTTTTAACGGTGTTTTCAGCAGTGCTCGGTCAGTCATCGAACGCACACTGCGATCAATAATTAGCAACAGCGACGATTCAATGTAACTATCTCAGTCAGCACATACAAGCGCATTCGGCACGCGTAATGGTCACTCAACCTGACTGAATGTAAACAGGTGAAACAGGGATGTGAACTAATCGGGTAACGTCGCTGTGCCAACAGAAACAGCCGTGGCATCCTACAGAACATATATACTGCATCTATCTCAGAGCACTCGAGAGACAGAGAGAGACAGACACGAGAAAACGTAAGTGATGATCGTTGTCCGCTATTACCCACGTCATTTCATTCCAAATACAAATGTAATCATTGTAATGCTTAACGTTATCTGCAACGATGGAGTACATCATTGCTTTGAGGAGGATGAGGAGGAGGAGGAAGATTTACCATCCAAGGACCTCATATTTAGACATCAGAATCAGAATCAGAAATTCTTTATTTATCTCCGAGGGGAAATTGTTTTGTTGCAGTGCTCCTTACAAGAATAGAATTAGAATAAAATTAGAGAAGAAAGAAAAGAGAGAGAACTATATATATATATAAAGCAAATATAAAAACAAAATGTTTATATTGAAAATATAAATATATAAACAAAATATACCACAAAATATAGAACACAATATAAAACAATATATACAAAGGGATGTCAGGAGACATGAGTGACGTCAGTCTCCTAGAAACTTGCCATGCGCCTCGCCAGCGGCGTTCTTAAAGGTGAGGCAAGGAGCTGCTGTGATTGGTGAAGATTTGACTCGGCTGTGCCAAACCCACTCCACGCCTTGTCCCCTCCCTCTTTCCGAGTTGCGCCGCTGGGTGGGACTGAAATGAGAAGGAGGAGGAGATGCTCACGAAAATACCAAAGTCTGCGCCGCCACGCCCCATCGGCGCAGCGGACCTGACTTTGCGCTGCACCTGCAGGTGGAGTCGAAAATAGAGCCTCCAGTGTGTCTTGTCACAGGTTCGTGATCTTCTGGTCCCTGCCACGCGCCTCCCGTCGTTTTGTCCTGAGCCGATTATCTTCTCTCGTGAATTTTGTGTTGTCTGCCTGAGTGCCTTTTTCCCTTTAACGGAGATTTTCATTCCTTACAGTGCTGTCGAGCGATTTCCTCCAGTACGTGTTTTGCTTTTCTCTGCCTGAATGCCTTTTTCCGTTAACTGAGATTTTTTGTTCTATTTAGTGCTGTTGAGCTTTCCCTCCAGTACCGGTCCTGCCTTTGTTTGGCTTTGAGCCTTTTTCCCGAATGGAGATTTTTGTCTTACACAGAGCTGTCTAGTTTCCCTCCAGCAGAGACTTCATTCCTCAGTTTGAGCATCGTTTGTTGGCCGCTGAGAGTTTTTTTTTTTTTTGAGACTTTTGATTAATAAACTGTTAAGATTTTCCTCTCCGCTTTTGCTTTCCTTGAACATACGTCACAGAAACGAACGATGAGCAAAGAATAAGATCCAGGATGCCCCCCCCTTTTTTTTTTCCTCCAATGGCTCTTATATTAACATGTAACACTTATGCACAATTGTGCATGCATGCAGTGCAGTGTATTGTAAACTTCTATGAGGTAGCTTGAATTACAGTCTCAAGTCAGAACAGAACACAGAAATAAAATAAAAAAATTTTCACATTAGGAACAGTGCAGCATTACGTAAGCGATAATGCCTGACGAGGTGTCCATTATCAGAAATGAATGGACGACGCGGAGGCGTGAACTGTCCGACGCAAATGAATGGGTTTCGCTTTCATTTCTGATAATGGACACCTCGAAGGGCATTTTTCCGCTTATACCATGGTCACTTATGAAAGAAATAAATATTAAATCAATTATTAATATGTTAATGTTGTTTTTTTTACCATCAAAATTGTACGTTTTTCACAAGAAGCGGCTGAGTGGACTATTAAATATCTCTCGTTGTGACGCGTTGCCAAGGTAACCGGCTCTGGCCACAGAACCTGCAGCTCAGTCAGCCGCAGCTGTTATATTAGGCCTAGTCAGTGGAGGGAAGTGAGATGATTGCTTAACGTTATGTTACGTGATACAAAGTATCATTTCAGATGGCAAGTGAACCTCTTACCGCTTGTGTGTGTCCTCTACCGTCTTGCCGTTGTGATAAATAAACTGTGAAACAACGTATGTTAACGTATGTTCTGAGTTTCTGTTGCCACGGTTACCAACTAGCGTTTGAGCCAGCGCAGTAATTTAGAGCAATCAGGCTATTTGACCGTAACTTTTTTTATAGGTGTCCACAACACTTTTTAACAGACACCCTGCAGCCAATCAGAACTGAGTATTCACCCAGACCATGGTATAAAGACTCAATAGTCTAGCATTAAAACAAATAGCTGCTTAACTTAAAATAGGCATCAAAATATCAAATGCAAAAAAAAAAGTGACTGTTATCAAGTAGCCTAAGGCCATACTGTGCTTTTTGGAACTGCACTCCTAACTCGTATTCTCAGTGCAGTGTATTGTAAACTGCAGTGCAGTGTATTGGGGTGTCATATCAAGTTTGTGGTGTTAAAAGCAGCTTTGTCCTTCCCACCTCACAAGATCCTGAGTTTCAAAACAAACTGCTGCGTGCTGCCGTGTTCCGCGCATGCGCTGTTCAGTGGCGTCTGTCACAGACACAGACCCGACCTGTAAACGTTGGTAGTTAGGGCCACGGGGCAATCGCCTGAGGCCGATTGCCCCCTACAGCTATGAAATAGCTATAAAAGCTATGAAATTATTGTTATTATTGTTATAGCTGTATGGCAATTGTTATTCTGATCAGTGTGTACAGCAAAGTCTTGTAGCTCTGATGGTGAAGAAATTTCGGCAATAGGACTTGTTGTTCGAGGGGTGCGCAGAGGCCAAATTCAGGCGTTTCTCAGACGCGTCTCATTCATTTCCCATAAGAAATTAATGGGACGAGCCAAAAAATGTGACAAAATCTCCCCCTTTTTCAATGGACTACTGCTCTGGCATACGTTCACCTAGAGACGCCATTCCAACTTTCAAACGTAGACACAAGTTGTATAGTTTTTGATCAGTCGCTGTTCAATGACCATGACCGTTTTGGGAGAAATTGGGAGTTTATAATGGGTGTGTATTGCACGGAATGTTCGTGCTAGAGTGGAGGAGATTAACTGCCAGAGTGGAGAGACGCTCTGAAAAGTGTCTGAAATTTTTTCTTTCCACGTTCCTCCAAACCAAAAATTTCACTCTACGCTGATGAAAGTTTCCAGAGTTGTAGAGCCGCTTGCGCTGATTCTCACATTGTGCCTGGCTAAGCGATAGGACTTACGGTTTTTGACTTCTCAGCCTCTGAGTGAGGACAGCACCTCTGACCTGGCCCATAAGCTCCAATACAAATCAAAGACAGGAGAGACAGAAGCCAGCCATTTTTTTTAACTCGCTCTAAAATACGCTTTTTTGACCCCAGTGAAAAAAGAAAGTGATCAGCGTGTACAGCCAAGCCTTGTAGCTCTGATGGTGAAGAAATTTTGGCAATAGGATTTTCGGTCTTCGCGTGAGAAGCGTTTATTCGAGGGGTGCGCAGAGGCCAAATTCAGACATTTCTGCCCCTGCTCCTCATTGACTCCAATACAATGCATGTGTGTCTGCACCTGTGTCTGAGTGTGTGACATCATGGATCAGGCCACCTCAAGTTGCTGTGGCAACCACTGAGCCTCAGTACTTCTCTGAGCACTCCTCTCCCACATACACACACATATGTAGCTTCAGCTGCAGCTATGCAGTGGCTTGACAAAGAGCCACAGCCTAGCCTATTCGCTCCGTGCACAATATGGCGATCGTTGACCTTCAAACTTGAGTGTGCAGTACTTCCGGGCAATACTTCCGGTGCGTGTCCGACAGCAAGAGACAACAGCAACCGAGAACCAGAGATAAGCAGAGAGAAAGTTTTTCCACAATGAGTGTTTTTAGGATTAAGGAGAGGCGATGTGCATTTCAGAGGGTGAGAACCTCGGCACTTCATTGTTGTGTGCCGTTATGTACCGTTTCGTCAAGTTACAACAAAGAAGCCAGCTTTCATGCTTTGCCCGTTGACGCTGCGATACGGGCTGAGTGGATGCAGACTTCAGCCCGACCAAAAACACCCTGGTCTGTAGTCGGCATTTTAAGCAGACTGATTTTATTGTGACTCTGGGGGGGCTGAGGAGGCTGAAGAAGGGAACCGTACCAGTTTACTTCTCCTGGAATGGGTACGAACTACAAGCGTCTGGGAACGGCGTCCAGACCAAGTGTCTGGGAACGGCGTCCGTGGGCTGAGTTTCCTGCCCCTGAGTCAGAGTCGGACGTGGAGATGGAGACCGAAATGGCTCCAGATCATGACTACTGTGTAGTCCCTCAAACAGGAGCGAGGGCGAGTAATTTGGCAGATGAGAACGAAGCTCTACGTCGCCAGATTAAAGAGCTACAACAGCAGTTAGAAGTCTTTCAACTTCGCCAGCGTTTTGGGATAGAGCGCCTGTCTGCATCAGATGAGGACGTGCGCTTTTATACCAGGTTTGTGTCCTACAGGAGTTTCATGGCATTTTGGAGATTAATTGAACCTGCTGTAATCCACAAGATGGTACGCATAACCAGCGCCAGGACAGCCTCTGCCAGCACCAGCACAGTCCATCACCCGACAACGGTAGGTAACAAATGTGGTAACATGACATAGACATAACATAGACATGACATAACAGACATAAGTTAAAGGGGATGTTATTTACCTGTGACAGTTTCGGAGGTAACTTCCTCCTTCCTATATATAGCAGTATAGCATATATACCAGTGTAGCGCTGCGCCTGTCACATCCGGCGGACCTGACAGGGCGGCCGCAGTCGGCCCACCTGACCTTACAGGACCACGCCTCCTGTTGTCCGGTGTTGTCTGGAGCAGAGAGTCCCAGGTATGAGAGAGCATCTAAGCTCCCTCATCCCTGTTGATGGTGCTTTCTTTGAAAGAATCATCGGATCAGAGGAAAACAAATTCAAGCGCTGGATCAAATAGGCTATTGAGATCAGGAGACTGGGCCGACAGCATAGATGACCTGTTGATGGTGCCATGCCAATCACGGCCTTGAATAAAGTGTTTGAGAAAACCTTACTCTGAAGGAGCAGAATAGCTCTATACAATTAAGGACCACCTATGTATCAGAAAAAGCTGCAAACTCAGGTGGCAGGTGAGCTCTCACTAGCTCTGGAGGAATCCAAATGCGCTGGCTTCCGAGCAGGCAGTACAGGAAATGAGTCCATGTGGACAAGTCATCTATAATATATCACCATGTATAAGGTCAGATGGGCTGGCAACGACACCGCACAGACTGCCATGTATAGCGGCCAGCTGACATGCCGCTCTGGCTGTCAGTTGGATGCTTTCTGAGGAAGGAGGAAATTACCTCCAAAACTGACAAAGGTAAATAAAATCCCTTTTGACTTATATCTGACCAAAAGAAACAAAAATGTATTGTTAGTAAAAAGGAAGACATGATGAATGTGTTCGAACTGATTTATACTTTGTAATAATGTCAATGTCAAGGTAACTAAACAGAGACTTTTGTTTTTATATCTCAACAGAAATTGAGACCCATTGACGAGTTTCTGCTGTTCCTGATGTACCTGTCAGTGGGTTTTCCTCTCAGGGACCTTGCAGAGAGGTTCAGCACTCATCGTACTACTGCAAGTCGGATCATCTCCACATGGACTCATTTCCTGTACTGCCTGCTGGGAAGCCAGCGCATTTGGATTCCTCCAGAGCTAGTGAGAGCTCACCTGCCACCTGAGTTTGCAGCTTTTTCTGATACACAGGTGGTCCTTGATTGTACAGAGATATTCTGTCAGACGCCATCCTCTCTGCTCCTTCAGAGTGAGGTTTTCTCTAACTACCAATCTCACACTACATTCAAGGCCAGATTGGCATGGCACCACACGGTGCTGTCACCTTTGTGTCTGGTCTGTATGCAGGCTCTATGAGTGATCTTGAGATCTTCAAGCTCTCTGGGATTGTAAAGCTGCTGAAGCCAGGTATGGCGATCATGGTGGACAAAGGGTTTGTTGTGGACAACCTTGCTCCTTGTAAGGTGTACCGGCCTGCCTTTCTCAGCAAACAACAAATGAGTCGAGAGGATGTCAGACAGACACAGGAGATTGCACGTCTGAGGGTGCATGTGGAGAGGTGCATCAGGAGAGTGAAGGAGAACAAACTGTTCGACAGGGACATACCACTGTCTCTTTGCGGGAACATTGATCAGTTGTTCAGTGTGGCCTGCTTACTGGTCAATTGTCAGAATGGGCCATTAGCGAAGGCATGGGCAACTCAGCAATGAATTAAAGATCTATCTTGCTGCCTAAAAACCATTATTTGAGATCCCCCACCTACTGTATCTCTACACTTAGAATCATTATGGTGTGTCCTGACTAGAATAATCTCTGCGGCCTCCTAGTGAGGTGGGTTGTTGTATCAGAGGAGGTATATTCATGTATTTATAGTATCATATGTAGTCAATATTGCGAAGGAGCCACAGTATGAAATATACATGGCATCCTAGCACTGTGTAACAATTAGATTTGCCTAATCTTTGGAGAAAAGCAAAATAGAAAAAAAAAAAAAAAAACATACATGGTGAAAGCTTTTATCCTTGTAAGGGAGGCAGACAACCTCACTTTTATTTAATGTGGAGTACAATATGCACCTTACATGACACATAAATATTTTGTTTATGTATGTGAGTGCTTCTGAAATTTATTAAAGTCTTTTGCATTGTACTGCACATTTTGACTCTTCTTGTTCATTAGGGGGAAATTTGATTTTCAACATTTCAGCCACCCTGTGTCTTTCAGCTATTATTTGTTTTCCTATATATATTTATAGCTCACAGTGTAGGTCAAACACAGGCTGTGGCAAAAGCCTGTGTTTAAAAGCATGTGTGGCTCTGTTGGTCTGGACACTCTTAATTGGCTTATCATTGCAGCCATAGAAAAAAAAATTATACCTATATACTAGACCTATAAAAAGACTGCAAATATTCCTATGTCAAAAAACAAACACAAAAAGTAAGAGGGGAAGAGTAAAGCCCAAGAGGTCCCTGTGATAGGCAGGCAGTGTCATAGATCAGATACACAATAGATCAATACACAATACGCACAAAGATCAGATCAAGTAATAATAGAAAAAGAAATAATCCCCCCTCTCCCTTATAACCCTAGCAACGTCCGCATCCTTAAAAAGTCTTTGCACAAGAAGGTCCTCCTCTGCAAAAACCACAAAATCGCACCACTGCCTTCCGGTGATAAGCAGCTGGCCTGCCAATAGTAGCTGTGGCCTGGTTTCAGGCGCAAGGCGCCACTATGCATGTGCAGGTACCCACAGTCCACATAGCTCTTCACATTGGGGCACTTCACCTCCACCAGCCCGAATGGTGGTGCCTCCGTTGGATCAAAAACAACACCATCTGGAGAGCATCCAAGCCAGGGAGCATCCGGATGAATGACAAATCCTGATGGCCAGTAGTTGACGTTTTTAATGTGGACATATTCCTGAATAGCTACTGGCTCCAGTGACAGCCCCCTCTTCATCAAGGCTGTCTGAACCCCACCTTTGCGGATGCGGATTCTCTGCAGAGCTGTGACCTCGGACATGGCACACCTCCCAGAACTTGGAGGAGGTGAGCCTCATCTTCCTCAGGCTGTACCACTCTGCGCTGCCACTCTGTTCCCTCGTGGCCATCTCGATGGATCTTGCCATGTCGAAAGTGATGTGAAGCGACATTACATTTAGGTGTTGTTGGTGAGTGCACACAAAGGAACATGTGGTTGGGTCCAGCCTGTGACCATCTAATGGCAGGAGTGGTGGAGGGGGTGCATCTGGGTGGTGGATGAGTACCCTACTCACTGGCACTAGGTGCTGGTATGAAATAATGCTGCCTTCTTGAACAGTCCCAAAGGCTGAATCAATGAGGGTGACATCACTACTTATGGAGAGTGTGGTAATTAGCGGAGCAAGGTCTGCCGTGAAGTCCTGGTATACCTCATCGACCTTCAGGACATCTGGGTCCGGTAAGTCTCCCCGCACTGCTTTTTAGCGCTTGCTCCTTTGAAAACAGTTATGTCATAATTAGAAAAAAAAAACAATGATCCTCAAAACAAAAAGAATCTGACAATGACTGCAGAATACATTATTACTTGACAGTAAATATTACCTTACACCATCAGCAGCTGTGTACTGTCTGGACTTGGGTTTTGTTGAGATGAAGACCATGTTACCTACTCTGCCTGGTTTCACACCCTATCAAGAAAACAAACCATAAAAAACAACAACAAAACTTAGGGAGAGAAGTTGGTTAGCCACCGTAACATACCGTCACAAACTAACTAATCACCAAACCCTGGACAAGTTTCTCCCATCCCCTCTTGATGTGATTGGCTGAGCTACCATAGCTCTCTGTAATAGATGTGATAATGATGCTAATGTTTTGTCTTCATTGTGCTTTTTCAACAAGGTGGGTAGAGTTTATATCCAATTTCAAAAATAAGTTCAATTCAATTCAATTCAATTCAATTCAATTCAATTTTATTTGTATAGCGCCAAATCACAACAGAAGTTGTCTCAGGACACTTTCCACATAGAGCTGGTACAGACCAAGCTCTTTTATCTACAAAGAAACCAACAATTCCCCCATGAGCAAGCACTTGGCGACAGTGGTGAGGAAAAACTTCCTTTTAACAGGCAGAAACCTCGAGCAGAACCAGACTCTGGGTGGGCGGCCATCTGCCTCGACCGGTTGGGTGAGAGAGGAAGAGCAAGAGAGGGAGAGTGAGACAGACAGACAGACAGACAGACAGACAGACAGACAGACAGACAGACAGACAGACAGACAGACAGACAGAAATGCAGTCAGAGAGAGAGAGAGAGAGACAGAGACAGAGACAGAGAGACAGACATGCAGTCACAGTAACAGTGACAGTGGATGTAATAACAGCAGTAGCAGTTGCAGTGGATGTCAGGCAGGGCCAAGGCAGGAGATGCAGCTGAAATCCACAATCCAGATTCAGCCACTGTCCATGGGAACCTGCAAGACGACAAAGCACAGAGACTCCGGGGAAGGAGCTAAGTTAGTAACACGCCGTGGTAGGACATGAAAGCGTGCAGATGGAGAGGGACAGAAGGACAGAGGAGCTCGGTGTATCTTTGGATGTCCCCCGACAGTCTAATCCTATAGCAGCATAACTAGGGGCTGGTCCAAGACAAGCCTGAGCCAGCCCTAACTATAAGCTTTATCAAAAAGGAAAGTTTTAAGCCTACTCTTAAATGTAGAGACAGTGTCTGCCTCCCGGACAAAGACTGGAAGATGGTTCCACAGGAGAGGAGCTTGATAGCTAAATGCTCTGACTCCTGTTCTGCTTTTTGAGACTTTAGGAACCATAAGTAGACCTGCATTCTGGGAACGCAGTGTTCGAGTAGGGCAATAAGGTACTATGAGCTCTTTAAGATAAGAAGGTGCCTGGCCATTTATGGCTTTGTAAGTAAGGAGGAGAATTTTAAACTCTATTCTAAACTTTACAGGGAGCCAGTGCAAAGTGGCGAGTATTGGAGAAATATGATCTCGCTTCCTGGTTTTTGTCAGAACACGTGCTGCAGCGTTCTGGAGCAACTGGAGAATATTCAGCAACGAATTTGGGCAGCCTGATAGTAAAGAATTGCAATAATCCAGCCTGGAAGTTACGAATGCATGGACTAGTTTTTCTGCATCATTTTGAGACAAAATATGCCTGATTTTTGCGATATTACGTAGGTGAAAAAAGGCAGTCCTTGAAATTTGTTTTACATGGGAGTGAAAGGACATGTCTTGGTCAAAGATGACTCCCAGATTCTTTACAGTGGTGCTGGAGGCCAGTGCAATGCCATCCATAGCTGCTATGTCATCAGAAAGTGACTTTCTAAGATGTTTAGGGCCTACTACTATAACTTCAGTTTTGTCCGAGTTTAGCATCAGAAAATTGCAGGTCATCCAGGTCTTTATGTCATGAAGACATGCTTGTAGTCTAGTTAACTGACTGGTTTCTTCCGGTTTCATTGATAAACATAGCTGGGTATCATCTGCATAGCAATGAAAATTTATTGAGTGCTTCCTGATAATCTTACCTAAAGGAAGCATATATAAGGTGAATAGAATTGGTCCAAGCACAGAACCCTGCGGAACTCCATAGCTGACTTTAGTGAGCACAGAGGAGTCGTCATTAACGTGTACAAACTGAGAGCGATCTGACAGGTAGGATTTAAACCAGCTTAGCGCAGTTCCCTTAATGCCAATGAAATGTTCCAGTGTCTGCAATAGGATGCCATGGTCAATGGTGTCAAATGCAGCACTAAGATCCAGTAAGACTAGTACAGAGACAAATCCTTTATCAGATGCAATTAGAAGGTCATTTGTAACTTTAACCAGTGCTGTCTCTGTGCTATGATGCACTCTAAATCCTGACTGGAAATCCTCGAATAAACTATTATTGTTTAGAAAGTCGCACAGCTGATTGGCAACTGCTTTCTCAAGAGTTTTTGAGAGAAAGGGAAGGTTGGATATCGGTCTATAGTTGGCTAAAACTCCTGGATCAAGAGTAGGCTTTTTCAGTAGCGGTTTTATCACAGCTACTTTAAAGGACTGTGGTACGTAGCCTGTTGATAAAGAGAGATTGATCATGTCTAAAACTGAAGAGTCAATTAGAGGTAATACTTCTTTAAACAGCTTAGTCGGGATAGGATCTAAAATACAGGTAGATGATTTTGATGATGAAATTATTGAAATTAGTTGGTGAAGGTCAACAGGAGTAAAACAGTCTAAAACTGCGACAGACTGAGTAACAGTTTCTACGATTTCTGCGTTTGAAGACAAAACAGTACCTGTTAACGGCAGGAGTCGATGAATTCTGTCTCTAATAGTTAGAATTTTATCATTAAAGAAGCTCATGAAGTCATTACTGTTCAGAGCTAAAGGAATACATGGTTCAACAGAATTATGGCTCTCTGTCAGCCTGGCTACAGTGCTGAAGAGAAACCTGGGATTGTTCTTATTTTCCTCTATTAGTGCAGAGTAATAGGCTGCCCTGGCACTGCGGAGGGCTTTCCTGTATATTTTAAGACTGTCTTGCCAGGCGGACCGAAATTCTTCCAAATTCCAAATAAGTGATACATCAGTAATAATTAGGGCTGTCAGTTTAACGCGTTAATTAGATTAATTAATTACGCTGCAAATTAATGCGCTATAAAAATTAACGCAATTAATCATGAGTGGCAAGTCAATGCGAGTGACCCGTAGGCTGCAGTGGCAGGTAAGCAGGGTGACAACAGACATGGATGCGACACCGGAGAGCGAGGCAAGCCTACTTTGACCTTTGAATGGCAAGTTTATTTATAAAAAGAACAAAGACGGGACTATTAACAAGAACGCAGTGATTTGTACCTTGTGTAAAAAAGAATTTTCCTATCACCGTAGCAGCTCCAGCCTGAATTATCATTTAAACGCTAAACATGTAGTTGCTGCTAATGCCGCTAGTGCTACCGTGACCTCACTTCGCCAACCCACACTTGCTGAGTTAGGAAAACGAATTAGCAAAGCCACGACAGAAAAACTGACAAACTCAATCGCAAAGTGGGTTGCTGCTGATTGCAGGCCGATTTCAATCGTGGAAGACGAGGGCCTAAAAGAGGCGTTTCAGATAGCGTCATCTGAATTTCATTTATGAAGCACACTTCACCAATAAAAATGTGGATATCAAATCTTCTCTTCTTGGTGTATTCAATTGATTAGTCATGCACTACAATTTTGTAATGTCCTAGAATTCAAATTCTTTATTTGGGGACCTTTAGCAGATATGAGATTAAAATGCGATTAATTAGATTAATTAATTACAAATCCTGTAATTAATTAGATTATTTTTTTTAATTGCCAGACAGCACTAGTAATAATCAATGAATCAAAAGCAATAATCATCAAATTATCAATGTGGGATTAGCCTAAGTTCGTAAGTACTTACCAGTCTTCGTGGTTTATGCCAATGCTGCTCAGTTTCTGTGCAGCTGAGGACAGGCGGTACTGCTTTTAGTTGCAAAGTAGAGTACTTTGTGGTCTGATATAGTAGTGCAACACTGTGGTTGCAGAGAGTGGTTCCAGCCACACAGGAGCACTCAGCCACAGCAATTTCGATTGGTGAGCTGTCTTCAAAAGTAATCTATGAATAAAACATGATTTTAGTACTACAATTACACTAAGTCATTACATAATAACTATTTAAAAAACACTAAAGGTGAAAGGTGAGAGCAGGCTAACTATTCAAGCAAATAGTAGCGGTGTGATTCATTAGGCTACCAGAACAACCAGAACAAATAAGCCTGCCTCAGTAATCTCTTAAAATAATCTCTTTCTTGGTATTATAATACAGTTAGAACAACAGTGTTCGTAAAGCATTGAACAGGTTAGTATAGCCTAGACTGGGGGTACAAGCTCTGACTGACTAATGTTCCCACCATGAATAGGCTTACTTGAACTTATGCTCCAAAGAACGGGAGCAGTAACAATCAGTTTCTGGGGTGTCCACAAAAGTATAGTTCAGGTTTAAGTCAAATAAACAGATTTAAGTTTTAATATTGTTCTTCTACATCCACATCACCAACTATAGCCGCAGAAATACCCCAGAATCTGACTTGAACTTATTAAACACGTTTTCCTCCCTACTCTGAGGTCGTGAGGCTTCTCATGCTTCCTCATGGACCTATAACAGACAGCCCTGACGGTCACCCTCCCTGCAGGGTTCCCTGTGGAAATTCAACATCATTCATGTAATGTTTGACAAAACACAGTGGACTTCTTTTCAACACGGTACAGTCATGTACAACATGATGCACGGACAAGGGTGGTAAATACTCTTGATTGTGGCCATTGGTGATCGGTTGCGCTACTTGTCTAACTCCGAACGTAACATTAGTGTCCGATAGCGATAGGTTATGTTTTCTCTGCACCCGATTGAATCGTTCCTTCTGGTTCTGAAAAGATTTTTCAGGGTGCTGCGTTTTTGTTTGGGTCGTATGCACCTCAACTAAAAACGTTAAACTTTAAAAACACTTGATAACTCTATAAATCTAAAATCTCTACAGGACAACTGACCTAAATGTTAGCTACATAGCTACTGCTAGCTAGTTAGCGATACCATAATGTAAATTTGTTTTGCTATCAATTTCAAACTTACCTTCATAGTTGTCAATAAAACTGGAAAGGTACATCTTGTAGCCCTTTTCCCGTTTACTCCGGGGGGCAGAGCATCCCTTTCGGACGAGTCTGTGGACGTCTGATGAAGTTAGTTTCGGCAGGTCTTGGAGACACCTGGTATAAAACAACGCCATCTTGCCGGAAGTAATCCCCTGTACACTCAAGGGAACGGAAGTAGAACAGAAGTCGAGTCTTGCACCGAGCGAATTACTGGTGAGTTGTAAATGTTAGTGAGGTAATGAGTGATGTTGGCCTTTTAGCATTAGCCACAATGCTAACACGCTAATGCTAACACGAGGTCCTATGAACTTGTTGGTGTGGAGGTTTGACTGTTGATGTGGGGTTGTTGTGCTAACATGCTAACCTTGGCTAAAATGATTGTTCAGGGCATTCTAATGATGGTTCAGATGTTTTTAATGTGTTATTAAAAACTTTATTATTATTTATTATTATTAAAAGCTTTATTAAAAGCATTGACATGCTAATGTTAGCTTAGCATGCTAATGCTAACTTCAGCTAGAATGATTGTAAAAGGCATGCTAATTATGGTTCAGATGTTTTTAATGTGTTATTTGACATGCTAATGTTAGCTTAGCATTAGCTGTTGGCATTGTCTGGCAGTGGCCCCCGTGGCCCTTTCATAATTTCCCAGGGGGAAATTGTCTAGTTATTAATTCTATTTTATTCTCATTTATTTTTGATCACTAGCCCATATATTGTAAATGTGATTAAAAATAACTCTCTCTCTCTCTCTCTCTCTCTCTCTCTCTCTCTCTCTATATATATATATATATATATATATATATATATATATATATATATATATATACACACGCATACATACACACACACACACACACACACACACACACACACACACACACACACACACACACACACACACACATGCCACATGCCATTTTTCATCAGCTTGTGTCTGTTCTGGAGGTCAAACCCATTTGGGCTTCATTTATTAACCCTAAAGTGCTGCTGCTGGCTGGAGCTGGGCTCTCAGTGCTGAGGGGCTGGGGAGCAAACCAGAGGTCAGCTACAGGAAGAAGAGAGAAGTTTAAAAAAAAAACAAAAAACAAAAAACTGCATGTATCTGTAACCCAACCTTAATTTCAGCCAGTTCAGGCTGATACAATTTCTGTTTTGTGCCTAATGCCCCTTTAGGCATTACCACAATGCTGTATCATGGCTGTTTTTACAGCTGCTACTTTGTTATAATAATACTGCGAGTGGAATCGCGGGTTCAGATGGTCGTAGTTCAGATGTATGCTGTCTGTCATGCTCTGCACTTTTCTGCCTCATACTGCCTGCTAATAAGTAATTTCCTCGCTAGGTAAGCCTTAATACTTATGTATAATGTTGTTTGCCGATTCTGATTCCATTATCGATTTTGCTTATCGATCTGATTCCTTATTGATTCTCTTATCGATTCTCATTGGGTGAGGAAATAAAAGAGCACAAATGGGTTTGTTTGCGTTAAGTGTCTTTTATATTTTCATCTCTGCACAGAAAATATAACATATATAACCTCAGAACAAACCTAAAAAGTAGGTGAGCTACATGCAACTCCGACAGAACTCAAATTTCTGATTTTCATTTGAACAGATATGCCAGATAAAATGCAATAAATCAACCTACCGAAATTCAGGGGCATCTACAGTGGCGAAAGGGTGCAATCCTTTCACCACAAATCTAGTGACCTCTCTGTGACATTCCTTTATCCTCGTCTCAGTCATTTTACTCTTCCCTGCCTCAGTGAAAGGAGTGGATAGAGGTGCGTGAGGCCTACCGGTGCCCGCTGCAGCCTCTGAGCCAGCCTGACTCTGGCAGTCATCGTCATCTAAATTTGATGGAAGGACATGGAGATGGTTCATATGGCGAAAGCAGTTTACACAGTGAAATGGCGCTAACCTTAACACAACAGACACGGATTGTAAGATTTCAACATTACCTTGGGCACTAATAACAGATGGCGCCCTGGTGTTTGCTCTGATTCACAAGCGTCGCTAAGTAGCGTATCAAACATGTGACATTCCTGCAAATGAATTGCATGCTGTGTGGACAAATGTTTTAGCATGTTGGAGGTATTTCCCCCCTTTGAAGAAATGGAAACTTTGCACGTGTTGCAAGTGGCCCTGGTGTCATCTTTTCACGTGAAATATAGCCATACTTTGGAGCGTTTCTGCCTTGACGCCATATCGGCTATGTTCTAAACCAAAAACAATGCAGCGTACGTGACATTATCGCGCATGTGCAAGACAGGCGGAATTGATAAGCAGAATCGTTAACCAGGCAGGCAAACGATTCCAAGGAATTGAGCTACTGGGAGCCAGTTCTCAAAAAGAACCGGTTCTCGATTCCCATCCCTATGAGTGAGTGAGTGAGTGAGTGAGTGAGTGAGGTTAACTTACCACATACAACAATGGCGGGAGTCAAGGGAACTTGGTCCATGTCCACTTGCCCAGCCAGACATGTGTTCTCCACGTAATGGAACATCAGATGTTCTTTCTCATTAAAGTAAGCCAGAAGAAGCAGCACCATCACCATCTTCAGAGGAACCTGTGTTCTCCCCTCATCAGTTGTAGTTTCGTTGCAGCTTGGAGAATCTTTTGGTTTTGTTCACAGCAACCGTTTTCATGAAGTGCAAGAGCCTTTCCCCCTTCTGTTCCACATTCCTCATGAAGGTCTCCTTGAGTTCTCCTCCTGTGAGCTCTTCGAAGTGCACCGTCATGCCAATCTCATTAAACCAATATGGCCAGTTTTCAATGAGGTACGTTGCATCTTTCCCAGTGTTGACCTCTTGGTGTTTGATATTGAATGTTGACTTCATCAGCAATTTCACAGGAGCTGGGTTTCGATCACCTTGTCTAAACAGACCTTTCAGCTTCTCTTTTTTCTGCAGTTGGCTTTTGGCTGTTTCTCCGATGGGCAGAAACTTGACATGCCAATTGATACACCCGTGTCTTGAATTGCTGATTTCGTCAGTGTCAGAGTCGTGCCAGTTATTTCTTTTTGTTAATTTTGGCATTGAAGGTCGTTTCACATTTTCAACTCTGTTTTGTGTTTGTTTGACAAGCGAGTGGTAACTAGTGCCTATTATGTGACCCTCAATGACATCTTGAAGTGATTGTGGATATTTTGCCGCCATTTTTTTGGCCACATCAGTGGCATTCTGTTTACTTATGGATGGTGTTACTTTGATCATTTCACGGACCACAATTCGAACCATCTCCTTCCTCAAACATGGATCTGGACGTCTACCCCTCTCCAAGGCCTGCATCAAAGCCTCAGGGAACTCTCCCCATGGAATCTGGAATGAGTCTTGAAAAGAGCCACTTGGGCTCTGACAGCTGCTGGATGACGAAGTTGAAATTGGTGACAGAGACAGCACAGATGGGGAAGGTCCTGGTGAGGCAGCAACGTGTGAAGAACTACCTTCCTGGGCCTTGCCTTTATAAATACACATACACAATACAGAGACATTTGGAAAGTTTTTATATTTTGACTGAACTTTTATAGCCATGTTGATAGCTGATGAACAGCAACAACAATGAACAGCAATACTTAACTTACTTTTGAGACTCCATGCAGCCACCAGCCTCCGAGCTTGTATTGGCCTCAAGGCTGACAACAAATCTTCTTCTTTCATGAATTGGAAGTCATTTTGGGTCTCCAACCCAAGGGACTGTAGTACTTCTTCGAGGATGTCCTTTGACACATCTGTGCGGTCCAGCAGGGCCTCCGTTATGGCAGAACGGATAAATGACTCGGTCATCTCTGCAATTTGCAAGACATAAAAACATAAATGATAGACTTGAAAAAGATTGGATTAAAATTAGAAAAACTTTTGGAAAGCTATTTCTTGCTTTAATTTGGCTCTGTTTATATGTCAGCAATTCTCTTATCCCAGAAATCACACGCTTTGAAAGAGCAACATATATTAAGACTCAATTAAATGATCATTCCATTCACCAGTTATGGCCAAATATGCTCATAAACCTGCCCTTCTACTCATCTTACTATAACTTTTAATATTCTTAACTATTCAAACATGGCCAAGATCACTTTGACAAAACGCTGTGTTTCAGTGGAATAACTCTGTGTCCATCAATGATGTATGATGTTAATGGATAAAAATCTACCAAGTCATTAATGTGAACACACTGCATTCCTGTTCTTTGTTTTGTCACAGAGTACAGTTGGTATTTGGGAAGATGGTCAGTTTCATGCCTGCCCATTACAAAATACACAGTGGCATTATTCTGAATTAAAATGATTACGAGCTCCCCAAATTCCATGGAATCCTCATTTTTCAAGACTAGGAAATCACCCTTCTTGTATGATGTACCTTTGTACTGAATTTCTGTCGAGATCCAAATGTCACTGTAAAGGTTGGGAATAAAAGCACAACCATTTTTAATTTGCAGAAGCACGCTGCATGATGATCCTCCCACGACATAAGCCTGAAACATCTGATGACTTTCAGAAAAAGTTAAGCAAATGTTTTTCAAATGTCTGGCACATCTCTTAAAGTAACTGTGTTTACTTTCGAAATGCATTGTCCATAATCTGATAAAAGGGCCAAATTTTAGAATTAGTAAAGGGTAATGTCTCATGTTATGGTGTTTTGGTTTTAGAGGACTCCCGGGAAACAAACACTTTCTTGAATCCAGATACTCTTGGATTATGATGGATTATGAAGATAAACTACCTGTGACAACGAAATCTTTTGTGCACAAACCATATCGACAATATCTTTGAGCTGCAGAGTCAGCTGCCACACGTCATCATCTGCATTTTGCACCTTGACGCCAATTAGAACAGGTAGCAACCTCAAAAAAAATTCCAGTTTTGGACAGCTTGACCAGAGAGTTTGAGTGTACCAGATTTGACAATGCATGGCTTGGTGAGCGCATCAGACCCTTTGTAGTTGAATTGTTTGAGTCGTCTGTTCAAAAGGGTTACAGTAAACCATTTCCTTTTTTTGATGAAATACTTCAAGTACAGAGCAAGATCATAGGACAAGACACCCTCAAAAATGTCATGGGCTAAACAAGGAGGGAGACCAGGTTGGCATACATGAAAGTTTGGCAAATTATTGAAAACTGACCTCAGTTTTATTCCGTTAATTTCTCTGAGCTCCTCAGACAGAGAGGTGACAGCAGCATCATAGGTATCAGCAGTTCGCTGCTGCCTGCAAAGACTGGGGTCTTTCTGAAATTCTTCTCTGGTGACCTCACAGTACCTGCAAAAATAATGAGAATGACTGAAGTTTTCAGTAAACCTGCCAATGCCATGCAATCCTAAATTATCCCCAGCAATACAGTACAAAGCCCCTTGGACTGTTTCCCCTCCTACAGTGACTCTATTTTCTTCCAAATCTTTCAAATCCAATAACAAATCAGCAAATACTTTGGCACATCCAAAGTGTTTTAGGTCATTCTCTCCACACAGTAAGACAGGGGACACATGATCCGTGTTAGACCGCACATGAACAGGCAATTTTGCCAGAGAAAGATAAACAGGAACAACTTTGTGTGCCTTTTATTCTGGGCTGAGAGGATTGACTTCTTCAAATGCGTCTTGGTATAAAATAAGTTTCAGGCCTCCTGGGTTCACAATGAAGAACTGGCTAGACTTGCAAGCTTGTCCATCACAAATGTCACTAAGAATGCATGTATCTGCTTCATTAGACTGCTGCAATACTGTTTTTTTTCTACAATTCTGATTCTAGTATGCAAATCAATGTTTCCTTCACAGATATGTAATAAGTAATCCTTTGTCTCATGTTTTCATCATATCCTAATCTAATTTCTTTGGGCTCTATGTATTTGAACATGCGTTTGAATGTCTGAGCTCTTGCATAGGTTGTTTTCAGTGGGCCTTTGTGAGATGCAGAGAGCAGATCAGAATCCTTAATACAATCAGAGATTTTTCCCATCACATCATCAGTTAGATTAAACTCATCTTTCAAGAGTGAGTGTAATTTGCTCAAAGTGTAATCAAGGCCTAATTCATGTACATTTTGCATCTCTGGACGAAGGAGCTGCCCTTGCAGTTTTAGATAGAACAAGCAAAGATTCCTAAGAAAGGTTTCATTGAAATTTGGTGGCAATTCATTACTTTCTTCTGTTGCACCATCTAAAGTCTTGGAAGCCTCTTCACATGCAGTGGCAGAGGACTGGGATGCAGTGGCAGAGGACTTGGGTGCAATTTCTCTGTAAATGTTACTCATTGAACATTGCAAATGTTTCCTAGACAAGTGTGCAGTAAATGATGACTTCAAAGTAAATGTGTTTTGACAACCAGCCACTGGACATGTCACAGATCTTCCCTCCACTAAATGTTTTTTTAAGTGTACAGTAAGTTCCTGCAAAGTCTAAAATCTGTCTGAACACAGCGACATGGCACAAATAAAATTTGATACAATGGCTGTGTTGGTACTTACAGATGGGGCTGGCACAATGTGCTTTCAAAAGAAATGACCCTTAAATGCTGCATATGTACAAAATGTCTGCCTGCAATCAGTGCTTTCACACTTAAACACACAGCGTGGTTCATGTCTATGAATCTTACAATGTAACACATAACCCTTCAACGTTTGCAACGTTCTGCTGTGGCAGTTCTGGGGAGGGGCCAACAGGGGCCAGTGCCCCTGTAGCACTGATTCTGGACCCCCCTGTGGCCCCCCCTCCGATGGTAGATTATACAGTAGCGCCGAGTCGCCGATGCCGAAGGTGGAACTAAAGTACGTGGCTTAACATTTTAGTCGGACCCTTTAGTGCGCTGCACCACTGAAAAAAGACGAGCGCGAACCGTGAAGCAACCCGAAGAGAAGCAGTCTGAAGATTACCACGATGACGAACGATATTACATTGTCAAGGTAAGACTTCTGGTAAAGAAATGTTGTTTGCTAACTTTGTGAATTATAATAGCAGCCTGCCAGAACACCAGGTGTTAATGTCAGCTTAAGTTGATTGTATGGTTCTAGCTAACATTACCCTTAACGTACGTTACCACAACACAAAACCAAGCAAACCCGCAACAGTAGGGTTGCTGAAGTGTAATTCCTCTTCATTGCTTTTTTGTCTGTAGAAAAAAGGACATTATGTCCTATTTCTAGACGAAAAAGACACAAAATGATGCAGATATTCAGACAGAGCCAGATGATGGTGGTGAGAGAGCTGAAGAGGAGCAAGTTGAGAGCGCCAGAGAGGGAGAGTCAGAGGACATGGGAGACACTGATTTTCAGAGAGAGGGCACAGAGCAGCAAAGAGAGACAGATGAAGATCCTGAGAGTGAGGACGCTGAGACTGAGATACAAGCAGAGCGTGAGACAGAGAATATATGTGCATCTACAAGCACTGGACCATCAGGTATGTAATGCTGAAAAGAACACTATCCTGTTTGTGTGTGTGTGTGTGTGTGTGTGTGTGTGTGTGTGTGTGTGTGTGTGCAACTTTTTTATATCCCTTTTTATTTTAATGTTTATGTAACAGGAACAATATATAAGACATTGCCTTTTGAAATTGGGAAAATTATTTTTTACGTATTTGCAATATTAGTCCCTGGTCAGGCTTTAGAATATATTCATTTATATTTACCACTGTGACTATTATACTGTTTTTCATTGTCACTGTAACATTATGACTGCAATGGTTTAACAAGTTTTATGAAAATAAAAAGTCAAATAAGATTTTGAATCTTTGTCTTTTTTGCCCCAGGAATGTGCCCCTCTATCAAAACCCCTGGCCCCAGACAGGCCCCTCAGTAAAATTGGTCTAGAACCGCCACTGACGTTCTGCCGCAAAAACGACAATTAATCATGTTGAACTGAGTTTGAAAACTACCTTCTTATCATCAAAGGCAATATTGTTTAACTGATGCACCAAAGACAACACTGTTTACCTGATGCTACCACAACTGTAGCAGCTTTTCTCTTCTGGCTCTCAACGAAGGCGGACGCTTTTTCTCTTGCTCCCTCCCTGCCCTTATCTGCCCTGCTGCTGTTGCTCTTTGTCTTGTGCTGTCTGTGTCTGATCTCTTGGAGCCTCTCTCTGCATTCTGTCCGAAAACCCAAAATCATGGATTTGATTAGCTGGTCTCTCAATGCAATCAACCAAATTTTCTCGACAAAGAGACTGGGTCAAGGTGAGCCCTCCTGCCCTGATGGAACGTTTGCAGCTGGATACACGATGGACTCCTGGGAGAGGTGGAGGATCGTGTGCCTGTCGATCCTTTCCATTGAGGATGTTGAAGATGTCTACACATTTGGATTTATGATAACAGGCTTTCTGCTGTCTGGAGTTAGCAGCTTCCTGATTTATCGCAAAGTTTGGAAGTTGATGGCAGGACACTTGGCTACCGAGAGGCTACCCATCATGGTTGAGGGAATGTGCAGGGCTGTCAACACTCAGACTCAAGCAATAAGTGAGATCGGTCGCAAACTGGATGCGATTCTTGATCAAAATCATAGGCTGGATGCGAATTCTGAACTCCTTCACAGGGTGGATTCCAACTTGGAGAAGTTGTCAGCTCGGCTCGGATCAAATTGACCACCGAATTTGGATATATTTGAATTACAGCCACCGGGAGACTCAGAAAGACTCAAGGCAGACGAAAATTGCAGTGTTGGCCTAACCTAAACAAATTGTTATCTTCATCGGCTTCCCGAGATAACCGGCCTTCTCAAGGTCGGTATCACTCCATTCTCCTGGATGTTATGCAGACAGGACGCTCTGGCCCTATTTCCTCCCCCAAACATCCTCTACTCCCGTGAACTTTGTTTCTGGATCAGAACTCTCCGAGGTCGTCTCCATGGCTACGGCTGTGTCTTCGTCATCAGTCATCAGACGGAAGAGACAATGGGTTGGGACTGAGCGGAGATGATGTACATGGGCTTACACATACACACACATGAAGACACATATAACACACACACCCCCCTCAAACTCAACGCCTTCGTGGCTCCCTCCCCCCTCCTTTCCTTGTCACAGTATAGCACGGAGGGTTGCTGCGAAACAGATTAGCAGCTAGCACAGCAACCTAGGGCTCTATTTTCGACTCTGCTGTGTGGTGGCGCGGCACAAAGTCAGGTCCGCTTCGCCAATGGAGCGTGGCGGTGCGGACTTTGGCGCACTGCGCCGCCGGCACATCTCCTCCCCCTTCTCCTCTCAGTCCCACCCAGCGGCGCAACTCGGAAAGAGGGAGGGGAGAAGTCAAATCTTCACCAATCACACCAGCTCCTCGCCTCACCTTTAAAAACGCCGCTGGCGAGGTGCATGGCAAGTTTCGAGGATGACTGAGCCTGTGCAGGAAAGTGTCCGAGTCGCCTCCTCCTCCTCAAAGCAATGATGTACTCCATCTTTGCAGATAACATTAAGCATTACTATGATTACATTTGGAGAGTTAGCACCTCCAAGTCCGAGGCCATGGTTCTCGACCGGAAAAAGGTGGCTTGCTCCCTTCAGGTTGGAGGAGAGTTCCTGCCTCAAGTGGAGGAGTTTAAGTATCTTGGGATCCTGTTCACGAGTGAGGGAAGGATGGAACGTGAGATTGACAGGCGGATCGGTGCAGCGGCTGCAGTAATGCGGTCGCTGTATCGGTCTGTCGTGGTAAAGAAGGAGCTGAGCCGAAAGGCGAAGCTCTCGATTTACCGATCAATCTACGTTCCTACCCTCACCTATGGTCATGAACTTTGGGTCATGACCGAAAGAACGAGGTCCCGGATACAAGCGGCTGAAATGAGTTTCCTCCGCAGGGTGGCGGAGCGCTCCCTTAGAGATAGGGTGAGGAGCTCTGTCACCCGGGAGGAGCTCAGAGTAGAGTCGCTGCTCCTCCGCATCGAGAGGAGTCAGCTGAGGTGGCTCGGGCATCTCTATCGGATGCCCCCTGGACGCCTCCCTAGGGAGGTGTTCCAGGCATGTCCCACCGGGAGGAGGCCCCGGGGAAGACCCAGGACACGCTGGGGTGACTACGTCACTCGGCTGGCCTGGGAACGCCTCGGGATCCCCCCGGAAGAGTTGGAGGAAGTGTCCGGGGAGAGGGAAGTCTGGGCGTCCCTGCTCAGACTGCTCCCCCCGCAACCCGGCCCCGGATAAGCGGAAGATAATGGATGGATGGATGGATGATTACATTTGTATTTGAAATGAAATGACGTGGGTAATAGCGGACAACAATCATCACTTACATTATTTCCATGTGTCTGTCTCTCTCTGTCTCTCGAGTGCTCTGAGATAGATGCAGTATATATGCTCTGTAGGATGCCACGGCTGTTTCTGGTTGGCACAGCGACGTTAATTGATTAGTTTGCATCCCTGTTTCACCTGTGTACATTCAGTCAGGTTGAGTGATCATTACGCGTGCTGAACACGCTTGCAATGTGGTCAGATGAGATACTGATCAAAATATATAAATTTAGGTCTTACTGTATGTGCTGACTCAGATAGTTGCATTGAATCGTGGCTGTTTAATAATCGCATTTCACTGCGATTATTGATCGCAGTGAAATGCCAGACACTGTGGAAACCTGCCTGTGAGGTATTGGTGACGTGAGCACACGACTCCGTCGGTTTACGAAAATCCATTTGCCTGGCGGTGCGCTGCTGGCGCACAGAGTTGACCAGGTCTGGGGTGACGAGATTTCAGTGCTCCTGCTGGTTATACTACAACACTTAATTTGGGGCAAGGTATTTTTTTACATAATTTTGGGGAATTTTTATCAGGAATAACTTTCAGTAATTTCCAAAATTCACCAAAATCACCTCACACATCAATGGCCTCCTCCTTGTTGCACGACAACATTCCCAGTTTGGGAAAAGGTGCTTTTCCATAATCTTTTGGAACTTTTATCAGGAAAAATATTCAATTATAATACTTTGTAGTGCCACCAAAGTCCCCTCTCACATCAATGGCCTCCTTTTGATTATACTATAATACTTAGTTTGGGAAAAGGTGCTTTTACATAATTTTGGGGAATTTGTATCGGGAATAATATTCAATAACTTCACGCTAATAGTGTGTAGTGCCCCCAAAATCCCCTCACACACCAATGACCTCCTGCTGGTTATACTACAACACTTAGTATGGGAGAAGGTGCTTTTACATAATTTTGGGGAATTTTGTCCAGAGTAATATTCAATAAATTCAGCTCTAGAAGGCATTGCATGGTCATATTCAATTCAAACACTGGATGTGTCCTGCTGAATGTACTACAGCACTTAGGTTGGAGAGATGTGCATTTACTTAATTTTTGGGAATTTATATTGGGAATAATATTCATTAACTCTACTTCTGTTGTGTAGCTACTAAAAATAGAGTATATCTTTACAACCACAAGGGCTGTATGAATAATCTTGGTCTCAAAAGAAAGGTAAGATCTGTGAGGTTACTAGAATCAAGATATGTGTTATTGTGCCAGAGTAAATTCATCTTGAACACAGTAGAAATTTTTAATTTCAAATCATTCATTCATTCATCATTCAAATATTTGGAAATCCTTAAAGAAAATATGCCTTCAATAGAAATCAATTGAACTTTAATGTTAGTCAACTGGAGCCTATTGTCCTTTAGAAATGGACTGATATTTGTCAGGAAAACTACCAGAGCTGAAGTCTGACTACCCATAACCTCAACACAAGATTCTAACAATGAGAAGTGTGCTTTTATCAGTACAGAAGACACTTGTTGTGAAGGGGTGCCAACACTTTTGACCATGCAGTTTTCATTTCCAGCAGCATTTTGGTGGTATCTTGTGTTGAATTTGGGGAAACCAATTGTTATTTTAGTTGTGTTAAGTCATTGAAATGATCCTGGATTGGTTATTTTATCCAAACAAAAAACAAAAAACAAAAAAAAAAAAACCACCTCCAAAAGTGTGCAAATTTTCCTAGAAAAACAACACTTCCAGAAGGGCGTCAATACTTTTGTTTATGACTTTACCTGTGTTAATACATCTGTAAAACTGCTAGGGTTCATTATTTTGGGAGTACTTACTTACTTAAAGCACCTTTTTCCAAACTAAGTATTGTAGTATAACCAGGAGGAGGCCATTGATGTGTGAGGGGATTTGGGGGGCACTACATGCTATTAACAAAAAGTTACTGAATGTTATTCCCAACAAAAATTCCCCAAAATTATGCAAAAGCACCTTCTCCCATACTAAGTGTTGTAGTATAACCAGCAGGACGTCATTGTGTGTGATGGAATGTTTGTGGCACTACACACTATTAACATGAAGTTTTTTGAATATTATGCCCAATACAAATTCCCCCAAATTATGTAAAAGCACCCTTTCCTAAACTAAGTGTTGTAGTATAACTAGCAGGAGGCCACTGATGTGTGAGGAGATTTTTGAAGCACTACACTTCACCGAAGTGAAGTTATTGAATGTTATTCCCAACAAAAATTCCCAAAAATTATGCAAAAGCACCTTTTCTCATACTAAGTGTTGTAGTATAACCAGCAGGAGGTCAATGGTGTGTGTGGGGATTTTGGGGGCACTACACAGTATTAGCATAAAGTTATTGAATATTATTCCCAACACAATTTCCCCAAAATTATGTAAAAACACCTTTTCCCAAATTTAGTGCTGTAGTATAACCAGGCGGAGGCCACTGATGTGTGAGGTATTTAATATTATTCCCAACAAAAATTCCCCAAAATTATGTAAAAGCATGTTTCTCTAAAGCAAATGCTGTAGGATAACCAGCAAAATGCAATTAATGTGTGAGGTGAGTTTGGTGGCACTAGACATCACAAAAGTGAAGTTATTGAATAATCTTTTATTGTTTCTAATCGGTATAGACATTTGTCGGCAGTCCCTTTGCTCTGGTCTTGCTGCCGGCGGCTTGTAGAGACCAATATAATGCATACTGCAAGGAGGACGGCTCCCTAACAAATTTTCGCTTGGGAGTTATTGATCCTGGAAGTTCGAATCTGTGAATATATTTACTAACTTTAACTTTGTTGGAGTTAGTTCAGCTTTTGCCGAGCTGCTCAGGACCTGGGGGGATATTCCAGGTAGGAGGTTCAACAAACTCTGAGTTTATCTCTGAACTCTGGGTTGACTTACTCTGAGATGGGAAACTGAGTTTCCGGTTCCAGAACAGCTGATCTGAGTTAGTTCAATCAACTCTGAGTATGTTAACTCTGAGTTGCGCGTGTGCACAACCACTATAACAAGCCATCATCAATAGAGCCCCGATACCACAAGTCACCATGACAACTGAAAAAAAAAAAAAAGAAAAAGAAAAAGAAAGACTCGATGGAGTTGGAGGTCTTATTGCAGGCCTATGATCATATTTCAGCGTAAATATATCACCACTGCAGCAGCGAAGGAGAGAAACAGCATGGGAGAAAACAACACGTAAGTTTGAATGTACTATTCCATTGACTTAACATTTAACTGTACTTAAGATCGTAGCATGCAGTTATGAATATAAGTAGGAATAAAATCTGATTTTCATTTGGGTACAATCCAACAGCGGAGAAAGAAGCAGCGAAAAATGAAATATAAAAACATCATTCAAAAAAGTAAGGCATGTTTTGCTAGGCTATGACTGCACCTCACTTTGATTTTAATTTTATTTTTTAATTGACTTAGGCTATTAAAAAAAGTAAATATTGATTCAGTGGCGACTTCAAGCAGTAATTTAAACCCCTAACAACATGTTGTTTTAACATTTTTACACATTTTTATATATATATATATATTTTTTTTTTTATACGTATTGAAGTCATTTAAAATGTGACGATGTGTCCACGAACACTCAATAAAATACTAACTTAAAAAAGATTAACATTTGAGTTCTGCTCAGCCAACAGAGAGAAGGCAGAGACCCGATAAACGGGTGGAGGGCCACATCCACCACCAAAGTATCCTGAAACAGTATCTTTTCCTTCATCACAGGAGGAGGACGATGATGATGATGATGATGATGATGATGAAACACTGTCTGCTGCCACAGGGAGTGATCCAGAAAGGCCTAATGAAATGTGTCTTAATATTATGTAGAGCTACTGGCAGTGCTCTACCCATGCACATTCCTTTACATTCTGCAGTGGAATTTGGAGTTTGACATGTACACAGAAATGATGAGCATAGATAATGGACAAACAACTAACACATTCTTGTCCTTCAACCGAACGACTGGGCATCACCAGGAGGACACAGCACAGCTTGACACAGTCAGATTTTTGGTCAATACCATGTTCTGTATGTAGAACTGTAGGATTTAAATGTCATCCATAAGTTTCCCAGTTACCAGTGAAGGAGTTGTATAGAGTCCATTTCATGAAGAGTATAGAGAAAAGTGAAAAGGAAATGGTCTATCTGGATCGCCAGATTAGAAAAACAGACCCTGAAATTCCATTACTGGGATGTCAGTTAAGGTGGATGCACTTCACAGCTGAAATATGTTAATGGATGGAATTGTACATATCCTAACTGCTGCTTTTGTACTTTTAGGGAATAACTAAGACCAAACCACATATGAATTTGTCATTATTTGACTGTTTTAATCAGAAGTAGTTTCTGCCGTTTAGGTCCCTTACAGCCCTTCCATCCTGGATGTCTGCAGGGTGGCTGGGATGGTCATCCTCAGGGTCATTCATTTGTACAGCAGGGTGTTGCTCTCCTCTAATAGTTGCAATATTATGGAGTACAACACATGCCACAATGATGTCACATGCCCACTCTGGGGTGACCCTGAGCTTATGCAGGCACTGGAACCAGGATTTGAGTATGCCTATGGCCATCTCTACCCGGGCTCCAGTCCTGCAGTGGGCCACATAAAATGTTGTTGGGGCCCCGGCTCAGGGTCAGGGTAAGGGGTCAACAGAGTGGGCTGACATGGATAGCCTCGACCCCCCAGTAGGTAGCCATCAAGCACTCCTGTAATTATAGAGGACACATTTGAGCGCATTAAAAAGGGACACAAAGAACATCTGTACAACATTTTAGCTTCCTTACCACGTGCTAATCTGTTGCTCCGACTACACTCCCAATAGATCCGGGAGTCATGTACAGAGCGAGGCCACCTGGCTTCTACATTTGTAATGATGTAGGCTGCATCACATATGATCTTCACAGTGCAGAGAATGACATGGGTTACAGTGTATTGTAATGTATACATTTTCATGTACATAATTTTTAAGATGGTAGGTCATAAACCTGGACATTGATGCTCTGAAAGGATTTTCTATCCACATAGTTCCCTTTGTTTTCTGCATGCGCAGTAACAGGAATTTGTGTCCCATCTTTGCATCCTATTACATTTGGAAGCCCTGAAAAATGACAGCTAATTAAGCTACTGAACCCACTCTGAGGTCGCAGCAGAATGTATATCATAATTTAAAATAAAAGAATATATGATTTCTACATCAGTCAACAGTCACTACCATCATTGGTAACAGGCGTTTCAGTGCAAGGTCACTTTCCTCACAGCTCCACACACTGTTGCCTGTCTCAAGTGCACTGCATTCTCAATATTGTACAAAAAACTACCGTTTGCAAAAAGAAAAACGTAGCGCTATGTGTAAAATTTGCTGTGATGTGAGTGCACGCCCACGGTGTGTGAGGTTGGTGATGTATGGCCGGAAAATGTCATCGAGATAAATTATACCATTTGATGAAAAGCGGTAGTGTTCAAACAGATATTCCTCTGGAAATGACGAGACATCTAATCTGGGTCGGAAGATTATCTTGCGACGTAAAGCGTTTCGAATCAGTTGGGCTTCGATATCAATTGGATAGGGAATGCATGGGCAATCCATGTCTACTAGCTTTCTTCATGTGGGAGGAGACAGGTAGAAACTCAGGGTTTCTTAAAGTAAACCTGTCAGCGAGCAGGTTATGTTCACAGAGCCTGTTACCATGGTGACTGACTCAGAGTTTCAGTTACCTCTCTTTCTGGAACGGAAAACTCAGAGTTTCCCTCATCTCAGGGTTAACTTACTCTGAGTTTTCACATAGCCCGCTTTCTGGAATACCCGCCTGGACAGTTTCTAGGCGGCGTGGGGTTATGGGGGGTTGCTCTGCTCTGTGACAGAAGGACAAATCCTCTTTGATCATGTGCTGATGTAACTGTGACACCTCCAAGAAGAAGCATAATGGTGTAAAAAGTCACATATACAGACTTTATACAGAGGACAAAGAGATGAATAAATATTGGTTTAAAAATTAAAAATCTCTCTCTCTCTTTCTCTGCTCAGCAGAGTGAGTCTGGTGTTCAGTGGGTATTGGAGTGAGTGTTTTTATATTGTTCCCTTTTTTTGTCTTTTTCAGAAATATGTTTTACTTTGATGTAGTCTGATGACTTATTGTTGATTATTGGTGTATTTTTTGTTGTGTTTGGGGCGTGTTCTGCCTGTCAGTGTTTTGAGTGATTGGCATCTCAGACATTATGATAAATGCCAACTTCTGGCTGACTCCAAAGAATGGCATCAAAGTTGGTGCTGGTTTTTAATGCAGCGTGGAAGAAGTCTGGTTGACACAGCAGTGTGAAATTGGCCACACAGTTGAGCAGCGCCATCATCCTCTTCCTGGACTACAGTCATAGAGACAGGTATTACCATCAGTGGTACGTTTTTTGTTAGAGCTGACACAGTGTGCAACTGAGATCACTTTGTCAATGGGGATGTGACTGAGGAGCAGTGTGCCGTTGCTGAGTGGTGCCGTGGTGTGACCTGGATGGCGCTGTTGGTGGGGATGGTGTACAGACAGTAATGAGGCATGTGGTGAAGATGAGGTAGGTGAATGATGGGAAAAAGGAGAAAACAGATGAAAATGATGTGTGTGAGACACAGGTGTGGTTGACAAGAGAGCTTTGTGAAACACAGATACATAAGACAGGTGAAACAAGTAATGTATGGTGTGAAAAGGTTGAGGATAGTTGAGTTTTCCACTGAAAAGACTGGTACTCAAAGTTAAGAGACAACTGAGCAGTGATGTTGGAAAAGGCCGCATTTTGCATTTTACCTGTCAGTTGCTGAGTCTTTTTGTTATTATTGTGGGAAGTCTGAATGTAAATGAAGCCGGAGAGGCAAGAAACGTGCAATGGTATATGAAACAACAATGAAACACATTGATGTACCTTTTTACACAAATCACACAGTGATGTAAGTAATGAGGCAGATTGGAACAGATAATGGGAGGTGGAAGTGATTTTTAGCCTCAACACAGCGCACAGTTTCATTCCGGCTTCTCTGGCTGACCATGTGATAGAGGGGATCATTTCACTTTTTTTTTTATCAATATTTCTACTCCAACCAACAATGCAGAGAGGAAGTTTTTATTAGAAAAATCAGTCATGGGACTGGGATGATTTTTCATTCTTTGGCAGGGATTTTAACTGTACTGAGAAGAAGTTTTTAGACTGTTATTACACAGAGCTTCATCCAGCTTCCCAACACATTCAGCTCGGCAGTTAGTCCACTCACATGGTTTGGTGGATGTGTCCTCCCATCTATGAGAGGACAGGATCTCCTTCCCTCCATTTGACTGCTTTTATTCTTTTAAACATAATTTTAATATTTTTAAAATGTGCATCATTCTCTGATTTTATGTCATGTTTTTTAAGAAACATTTTCCCTAAAAGTGCATTCTGGCATATTAATTCAGTTTTAACTAATGATAAAAAGTTTCCTCTGCTTTTAGACAGAGGAAGTATAATTTTATCATACCCACACCACCTTGATAGCCACCTTTTGTCCCTTATTTGGTAGTGAAAAAAGTTGGCAAGCATTGTCTGGGTGTGGCTCTGTTCTTAACTGATCCAAAATGTTTAAAGTTAAGTGGATTACCTCTGTTTCATGTTTGTAAAAAAAAAGTGAGAATCCTAACTCTTTGCCCTGCAAGGCTGGACATCTGTGCTGATGCCCAGACATGGTGGTACTGGTGGTGCTGAACAAAGACTCTGTTGTGGATGCAGCAGGGCCAGCAGTTACCTATGCATGGATGTTGGGCTCCCTGGTGGGTGGCTTGGTGTCTTAGAGGATCCTGGAGCTCTAGAGACAGAACCTGTCTGGGAAGGAAATTGAAGCTTCATCTGCCGGAGAACTGCTGAAACTGACCACAGACACCTGTTCCTTGATATTTACCTAAGCCCTGTGTTTGGATAGCGGAACGGAACCCTATTGGCCATATGGCTAGAACTACACACACACAAAAAAAAAAGACTCAAATGCAAGGACAACACAAAATGTTTTTATTTATTTGTATAGTACCTTTCATACAGGTGTTGCAGCTCAAAGTGCTTTACAAAAAAGAAATCACATGAACCAATGAGTGCTATAATGGATGGAAAACCAGTCTGCAAGAAAATTTAAGACAGGCAAACAGGTTGAGAACAGCCAGGAGAATAAGTATTGAAATGAATTCAGACCAGGAATCTAACCTCAGTCCAGGCAAATGTTCACATTCACAACAGAGTTTGTATACTATTGGCGTATCATTAAAATTGTTTTCTGTTTACTGTCAGTGAAATGTATTTTACTTTAATTTTCTAATTAATAAAAAAGACATCCAAAATAGTTCAAAAATTGTATTCCCATAATTAAAGCAACAGGATTAAATATTCATTAATAGGTGGCACGGTGGTACAGGGAGTAACACTGTCACCTAACGGCAGCTGTGGCTGGAGGTGGAAAACCATACAGGCGTGGAGTTTGGCGAGAGGCGAGGAGATGATCCAGAGGAGACGTTTGCAGGTCAGGCAGGACAGGAATGAGTACTGGAGCGAGGAATCTGCACACGGAACAAACAAGGATTATTTCATGGTAAATTCGGAATCAAAACACTTAGTAGTGGGCTTCTGTCTCTTCATAAACACTGCAGCAGAGTGAGTTGATTGGAATGCTGCCACTGGTGTGCGGTAGCCTGATTACAGATTCACCACACCTGTGCCGCCGCCGCCTGCACGCTGCCTGGGAGAGAGAGAGAGAGAGAGAGGAAGAGCGAGGGGGAGAGAGAAAATGCAGAGAGGGAGAAAAAGGCTGCACTACACAGCACTAGAGCTGCTGGGCACAACAGTACGCCCCCTTCCCCGTGCTCCTCCAGGGGCACGAATACGCTCCACAGGATGGGCCCGATTGAAGTCCCGGATAAGGGAGTAATCCAGGTTCTGGCATTGTGGAACCCAACTCCTCTCTCTCGTGGACGGGGAGGGACCATATCCCTGCACTGGAATAGAGAGAGACCCAAAGAGGAGTTGGTCATGGAGTTATGGGCACACTCACTCCAGGGAATCTGAGTACTCCAGGAGCCAGGGTTTTCTGAGGACATGCATTGGAGGAATGTCTCAAGCGTCTGGTTGGTTCTTTCCGTTTGCCCATTAGACTGAGGATGGAACCCCAAGGTGAGGCTGACCGTGGCCCCCAGCGCACTGCAGAAGGCCCTCCATACCAGTGCGCTGGGGGAATTAGGGTCCACGATCAGACACCACAGAATCCATGGGGATACCATGGATCCTGAAGACGTGTTGGATCAGGGCGTCAGCAGTCTCTCTGGCAGAAGGAAGCTTGGGCAGAGGCACAAAATGGGATGACTTAGAGAAACGGTCAACAATGGTCAAAATGACAGTGTGACCGTGTGTGTTTGTTGGGGGGGGGGGGGGGGGGGGGGGGCTGTGATGAAGTCCACAGCTATGTGTGACCAGGGTCGACTAGGAACAGGGAGGGGTTGAAGCAGGCCGGAGCTGGGTTGATGGGGGGTCTTGTTCCGGGCACAGACAGGACAAGCAGCCACAAAGTCCTTGGTGTCCTTCTCTAGTGTAGGCCACCAAAATCTTCTTTTGATGACCTCCAGCGTGTGGTTGGACCCGTGGTGGCAGGCGATCCAGGAGGAGTGACCCCACTGAAGAACTTGGGATCGGAAAGGATGAGGAACAAAGAGTCAGTTAGGAGGAACATCTTCTGGGACAGGATGCTGGCCATGAGCTTGACGAACCTGGGCTTCGACCTCCCAGGAAAGGGAAGCCACCACGCAGCTTCTGGGCAGGATGGTCTCAGGCTCTTCCGGGAGTTCATCAGGGGAAAACTGGTGGGAGAGGGTGTTGGGCTTGATATTTCTGGTGCTGGGTCAATACGTGAGGGTGAACTGGAACCTTTCAAAAAACAGCATCCACCTGGCCTGGCGAGGGTTGAATCTTTTAGCGGAACGGATGTACTCCAGATTCTTGTGGTCAGTCCAGATAATGAATGGATGTTCGGCGCCCTCCAGCCAGTGTCTCCATTCCTCGAGTGCCATCTTGACGGCAAACAGCTCCCGGTTGCCTACATTGTAGTTGCGTTCCGCAGATGCTAGGCGACGAGAAAAAAAGGCACACAGATGAAGTTTTCCATCTTTTGAGGAACATTGGGACAGGACTGCTCCAAAGGAGTCTCGGATATACTCCTCCATGGATTGGTGCTCAGGCTTGGACAGGTTATACAGCCTACTCTTGGGCAAGGTGGAGCCAGGGAGCAGCTCAATGGCACAGTCATAGGGGCGATGCGGAGGCAGAGACAGGGCGCCTTCTTTACTGAAGGCGACGGCTAGGTTGTGGTACTCAGGAGGAACTAGGGACAAGTCTATGGTTTTAACAGGTGCAGTCTTAACAGGAATGGAGGGAGTCAGAGCTGAACGAAGACAGTCATCATGACAAACGGACTCCAAGAACAAACCTCTTCCTTGACCCAATCCAGGTGAGGGTTATGGCGTCTCAGCCAGGGATAACCCAACACCAGAGAAGAACAGGGGTGATCAATAAGATGAAGACTGATTTCTTCTCGGTGGTTACCAGCGATGACCAGGGATGCTGGAACTGTTCTGTGGATGACCTGAGTGAGATTCAGTCCATTGAGACCTCTGGCGTCAAGGGGAACTGATAAAGGATCGGAAGGGACACAAAGTTGCTTAGCTAACTCACTGTCAATGAAGTTCTCTTCTGCCCCGGAGTCCACTAAGGCAAGGACAGGTATAGTTTGATCTTTGTTCCTTCGAAGGACAGAGCAGACTCTATCTGCTCAGGAAGCTGAGGTCTTTTGGGGTGTGTGGGGCACTCCTGAAGACCTTCTATGACTCTGTTGTGGCCTCTGCCTTGTTTTACGGTGTAGCCTGCCGGGGGAGCAGCATCACAGCAGCTGACAGGAAGAGGCTGGACAAACTCATCAGGAAGGCTCTGTCCTGGGATGCCCTCTGGAACAGGTGGAGGAGGTGGGGGAAAGGAGGATGACAGCCAAGCTGTCCTCCATGACAGACAATGACTCCCACCCACTCCAACACACACTCACTGCACTGAGGAGCTCCATCAGTGATAGGATGCTACATCCAAAGGGTGTGAAGGAGCGGTATTGCAGGTCATTCCTTCCTGCAGCTATCAGACTACACAACAAGAACTGCTGAAAGTAATTTTTTGATAATTTATCTGTAAATCATCTGTAAATTACCTATGCAATAATCTGGGCAATAACTGGTGCAATAATCTGTGCAATTCATCCTCTACATAACAGTCCGCAAATACAATTTATAATTTAAGATAATGCTTATTTTTATTACACTCTTTTGTATATACTTGCTGTTTTTTACCTAATTCTATCTTTTACTGGTGCTGCTCTAAATTGGAATTTCCCCTTGCGCGACAAATAAAGGTATATTGAATTGAATTGAATTGAATCTTTCCAACCCAAGGAAACAGTCATCTGGAAACGTTGGGGGGTCCTGGTGGAGGCCCGACCCACCGTTAGCCCCCCAGTTAATGGCGAGCCGGATCTTTTACTGGACGAGCGGGACAGGCAGCGATGAAGTGTCCACTCTTACCACAATACAGGCAGAGATTAGAAGCACGGCGATGTTCATGTTCCTGTGGCATCAGTCGGGCTCTTCCCAACTGCATGGGCTCGGGTCTGGTGTCAGACAAGGTAATGGCAAGCAGACTTTCAAGAGGAGGTGTGGTTCGGAAGCTGGGAGTGTAAGACTGAGACCCTCGTTCTCGACAGCCATTTCTGAGGCTGTTGTCAAGTTTGATGGCAGTGCTGATCAGATGGTCAAGGGAGGAGGAGTCATCTCGGGTGGCGAGTTCATTCTTGAGTGTCTCTTGGAGTCCCCGGTAGAACGCCCCCTGCAGTGCTGGATCATTCCATCCGCTTTCAGCTGCCAGTGTGCGGAATTCGATGGCGTAGTCAGCCACACTCCGAGCCCCCCGACGGAGGTTAGTCAGAGGGTTGCTGGCGTCTCTTCCGCGCACAGGATGGTCGAACACTTGCCTCATTTCTGCAGTGAAGGCAGCATAGGATGCACTCAGTTCAGGCTGTTTACTCCACACAGCTGCACCCCAATCCCTAGCCCGTCCAGTCAAAAGACTAATAATGTAAGCTACTTTGGCTCTATCAGAGGCGTAGGAATTGGGCTGCAGCTCAAAAACAAGCTAAACTTGTATAACAAGAAGGCATTACATGAACCAGGATCACCAGCGTAACGTTCAGGAACCAGGACTGATGGCTCTCAAACAACATTGGTAGTAACGACGCATTGCTCAGAAGCAGGATTAGTAGCAGTGGCAGCTAACTGCACGGGATAGGTCCCTGCAGGCTGAGTAAAATGAGTCAGATACACTACTAGTTAATACAGACACTTGTTTTAACAAAGAGTTGTTACTGTCCACCAGATGGTGCAAAGCTCTTAATGCTGTTTTAACTGTGCTCCTTGATGAGCATCCTGAATAGTTGCTAGGACTGGGCTGCTCGGTACCAGTGGTATCGCTTGCTGGGATCATTGATATTGATATTGGCCAGTCCGTAATGTTATGGGAACCACTCGAGACCCAGGTGCAAGCAACACACACACAGTACGAATATAACTGAATAAGATTTATTAATAAGAAAGTTAACAAAAGGTACCCAGGACAGCTGCGTGAAATGAAAAGGAAATAAGAGTGCCACCTAGGGGTCAAGAGAAACACTGTTCTAGAAATATAACTCAATAAAACTACCAAACAGAACTGGCTAATCTATACTATCCTGAATATACCAACCAAACCAAGAACTAGGGGAACTAGAATAAATACTGGGAAAACAAAATGAATCAGATAACCTCGGAGTGTTTGTTTTGCTTGTGCCACCTTGCACCTCAGAGATCTAACTGGACTTATACTTATCATCATGAAGTTCTGGTAGCTTGAGTCGATGAATATGCTTCCATCTGACAAAAAAAGTTGTAGTCAGGTCTTTATTTTCCTGACCATTTCCATGCATACACATGCCACTGTGTTTGCTTTTTGTAATATTTGCTGGCTGTAATGACTGAATTTCCCTTGTGTGGGATCAATAATGTCTTATCTTATCTTGTCTTATCTCCTGCTTACCTACAGTACATAGCATGATTCATTTTTTTTTTCTAAATATAGAATCAACTCAGGAGAGCTAGTTGTGATATATATGTGCTGGGGGCTGCAGTGCTAGTATTTCTTTCTTTTTTAAGCACCAATCACTTACTGTGATTGCAGCATGTTCCTCTGGACTTTTCTGCCTTTAATGCGCTCCATCCCAGCTCTACCTTTTCTCTTTCTCTCATTCTGTTTTTTCTCCTGTGCTGTCTATCTTTTATCTCCTCACTGCTTGGCCACATGCACTCCGTGCACTGACTGAATTTTGTATTGATTTGTATGTGCGTGGGATGACAGACAGTGATCATACCATTAGGTTAAAAGCAGGTGGGGGGCTGATGACCTTGTCTTCAGGGACCGTAGTTGCCTTGTGTTGTTTTCTCCTTGATTTACCCATTTCATTAAGCATTTTTAACACACGCCTGACACTCCAGGCCGATTTGCCATGCCAGCAGGAATTCTCCCGGTGCTCCGGATGGCCAGTTGATGGATGGCTTCGAACCATTTGCTGAGCTTTGGATCATACTTTCCTCTGCTTTTACACAGTGAAACCTGCTGTGGTCAGTGTCAGTCAGTGGTCCCTGTAACAATATGGAAAGTGTCGTTCTGTGAGTGAAGCAACATAAAAAAGGTTATTGTTCTAACTGGGAGGAAATAAGACAGGAAAAATAAACAATAATACATTACAGTTAAACAAAAAGATTACAATGTACACAGATACAATTAAAAAGATATTCAGTTATTTGTGTGAATTGTTAAGGGAAGTATTAGGTAACATTATCTTGTACTCCACTGCTTCATTGTAAATCAGTCACCTCTTAGAACTACAGATACTTAAGTATACCGGCAAATTGAAATCTTCACCAATTGAGTTACAAAAAGACCAGCTAGACCATACTGAACAGATGAAATGTTCAAACTGAGATTTTAAATTCTGGCAGACCCAGAGGAAAGAGAACATACAGTGGGACAACACAAGTTCCATGTAGAGAAGTAAAGTTCTAATAATAATAATAATAATAATAATAATAATAATAATAATAATAATAATAATCTCAATAAGGATAACAATTAGTGACAGTTTGAGGGGAAAAAAAGATAATGAGAAGGGAAGGGTTAATTTAGTCATGCTGTTCATTTATTGTGTACTCTTAATGCTCTCTGTATCTGCACGGCCATTTCTATGTGTTTCTTTTCTCAACTATCCTCTAAATAAAGATTTGCGATATGAATACAAAATCGTGTGCTTTTATTTTGAAGGGGGTTTGTATGCAGCAGAGTGCCGTCTATTCGTGTCGCCGCTTGTCATTAAGGGGTGATGGTGGGCAGTGTGTGCCTGAACGCGTTCATTGAACGAAAGTTTATGAACTCGTTCATATTTGGGGCGAGCATGAACTGCGCGTACTGTATTACAGCCTGAACGTTACTTTGAACTCGGTGTCTGTGAGGGGCACGCTCTCTCAGTTTAACTTCGTTTAATAGATTACTATAGAGCCTTCCAGGCAAAAACCTGGCTAAAACAGGCCTTAATATCGCGGAAAAAACACCCAACCTGGCAACACCCATAGACATTTAATATACGTAGACGCCTCATTGACTGACGCTTCCTATTGGAGCCGACGTTCAGCGCAGCCGCCATCTTGGATGGGTCTCCCATGCGTCCCCAGTGCATTAGTGTATGCCCAGCCACTACAATCATCATAACTCCTCTAATTTTTACCCGATTTTCACACGGATTGGTTTGTTACAAACGTCAGAGATGTTATGATATAGGACGCTGTCACACATTAAAAACAAATGCTTTCATGCTGAAATACTTTGTCTTTGTTAAAGAGCATAATACAGACATGGCATATTAATAAATGTATAAATGAATTAATTTTAGATTTTAATAAAGAAACAGTTTGATTGTTCATTTGATTTCTCTCTCTCTCTCTCTCTCTCTCTCTCTCTCTCTCTCTCTCTCTGTCTCTCTCTCACAAACACACACACACACACACAAAATCGTGGCCCTTCTGTACACACCAATAACACAAGAATTTCTTCATTTTTGTTTTTATGTGCCGAGTTTATTTAATGTAAAGTTAAGCACAGGCACATGCACGCGTGCGCGCACACACAACACACGCACAAAAACCAGACATCTCGCATAACCTGTTGACATGCGTATTAAACTTTGAGTAAGTTTTTATACTAATTTGTGTTGGAATAAAACTTCACCAAAACAAGCAGTCGAAACGAGGAAGGTTTTTTCTTTTTGGCCAACTCGTCATGTGTGTCGGCCCACAGTCCACTGCTGCTTGGCATACTTTTTGCCTTCAACATGAATATGACGCATATAGTAAAAACTTGGCCAAAATTGCTCACAATGGACCTTTTAAGTGATTAAGTGATAAGATAATGGTGGCTGCATGGCCAAATCAGGTAAATGCCTGTTGATGTACCAATGTTAATGGTTTGGCTTGTGTCAGTCTTTCATGTCCATTGTGAGTGTTGACATATTTGATTTGTTGTCCAAAAGAAAAGTGTAAGTAAACTCAATGTGAATTAGGGCTGTGAATGGTCAGTCAGTGTACTATACCTTGTGCTTAAATGGAGTGGTACTTAGGTTTTGTGTCTGAGTGTGTACATACATTACACATATGTTTGTGTGTGTCTTTATGTGTCACCATGCACTCTGCAATTCTGACTTGTTGTTATAAAGTGGATGAAAAGAGTCCTTTACCACCTTTCTCTGGTTCCGGTGCTGACTCAGGTTCTGAGAAGGAGGAAGCGAGTCTTCAAGGACAGTTCACCAATGATGAAGTCCCCCTTTGCAACCCCCAACCCCTGGAGTGAGGGACTGTGGGATTGGCACTTCAACCCTACCCCTGCCCCTCACAAAAAGGGAACTGAACAACATACAGGAATAAAATGCTGATCTCAGTAACCATGGGGAAACCACTGAGGTGTCAAGGAGAAAAGAAACACAAAGAGAGAAGTGTAATGATTTAACTTAACTAAAGCGCTTTTTTATACGAGAGAAAGAGAGGGCAAAGGAATGAGTGAATTAAAACAATAAGGAGGAGAGAAGGGAAAAATTAGTCATAGAAAGCAAAAAGAAGACTAAAATAGCCAGAAGATGGATGAGTGTGTGAACAAGATAACACATGGAGTAGAGGAGATGGAGAGTGATGTGTATGAGCAAGGAATACTCTGATATTATCCCACACTTTCTTTATAACAGTTTTTCTGTGATAAGAGGTGATAGTTGGGGTTGATAAAGGTGTTGGCTTGAAAGAGAGATTGAGGAAGAAAGAGAGAGAAAAAGCTATAGAGATGTAGAGACAGGTAGAGATTAAATGGAGAGAGGATGGTGACATCACTTAGGAGATGAAACCGGCCAAAGAATAGTATGCCCTTCCGGCAAGGGAACATTGTCTCAAACACGCACATGCACATGCACAAATTCAGACACAGTTGGACGAGTACTATCACACAATCTATGTATTTTACCTGGATCATGTATAATCCAGTCCCAACGTTTTGTATACACCACATTTTTAAATACATTGTCATTTACATTCTTTCTCTATGCGATCATCATATCACATTTTGCACAAAGGACTCTATTTTCACACTTGGTAATTTTGTGACAAGGCTCACCTGGGCCTATCTGTGCACGCTGGGATATGGGTTGGGGGTCACTTAGAATGCATTATCTTATATGTGGACATGTTAGACAATCTATCCGATGACAGTCACCACTTTCATCATCTTTAAACACAGGCTTCTTCCAGTCATGATGGAAAGACAGTTAGGTAAACCCAAGAAGAATTTTCCTCAGCAGCAGCTAAATGTAGTTGGACATGGTGAAGAGCCAATGGCCATCAAGTTTTCATTGCATAATAGTGCACAAAGTTATTTGCCATCACAATGATCCACACAATCATCATCTGCAGTTCTTAACTATGGAAACAATCGTAGTACCATGAATAAAATAATTTTCACTTCACAACATAGATGAACCCGGTGACCATCCAGAAATAAATTGTGGCTTTTAAAATAACTCAGAGAACACCACTATAAAATTTCATCTGAATGTGAGGAACCGAGTTGGCAGGCATGACAAGTGAAGTAGATTTTGAGGAATTGGGATTTATTTACTCAAAAATGAATGAAACAGTTTACAAAATAAGCAACAAAATTCTTGGCCCATATATAAAGTCACCTAAACAGAAATTAACTCAGCGCCCTCAACACTGGTAACTCAAGAAATACCAATTAGAAACATATTAGTGCAGGGGGCACTCCTGAAGACCTTTTATGGCACTGTGGTGGCATCAGCCATCTTTTATGGAGTGGTCTGCTAGAGGAGCAGCATCTTGATGGCTGACAGGAAGAGACTTGACAAACTGATCAAGAACACAGCTGAAGACCATGACAATTTACTCAGAAAATTGAGTTGGCTTACCTGGTTGTGTCATTAATGCTGGGATCAGACTACTCAAAATTTTTGTCACTGACAATGGTCACTGTGTCAGAACTAATGATCAGATTGCCATAAACTCTTGCTGTCTATTGGTCGAATAACTGGCAAGACTACACGTATGACATGCATGCATGAGTTCAGATAAGAAAAAAAAAAAAACGGCTGTGGATGCAATATAACATCATAACAAATTCAAAGGGTGGTGTAAACTGCCAGTCTGTCATTATTTATACATCTACTGGGTAGCATCCGGATAAAAATTACAACAGGTACAATGAGTTTCACATATAGCAATTTTATTTCCATAGTTATTTATTCTACAAGGAGTAGGCTTGGATATGTTGGCATCATCAAACAGGCTACTTTAATGTTAGAGCTGGAATTAGAAGCTAGCTAACCATATGCTATTGAAGTAATGACAAGTTTATTCCCAGTATCAGGACCAGGGAAAATGTTATGACAGCTTGCCACTCGCTGACTGATGAAGAGCTTCTGCTACTTCTCACCAGCATTGTCTTTGAATTGGATGAACGTTTCTTCCTCCTCCTCTTTCTTGCCATGGTCAGCTGACTCCTTCTGGAGAGAACATCTGGTTGGTCAACACTCAGGAACATGTCATGGGAGATGTCACACAAGGTGTTTGTCGTTCAGGGTGTTGTAGGGCATCCCTGACGCTGCATGACTGTTAGGTCCTTTTTGTCCTATTTTGTCTTTGTGTTTCCCTTCCCCTCTGTCTCGTGTTTGCCTCTCCCTAGTCTGTGTTGTGTATGCGTGTTTAACTGCAGGGCGTGGCTGGCATATCTGGTCCAGCCTCCTTCTCTCCTGAGCACACCTGACAGCAATCAGTCAATCCAAACTCACCTGTGCCACAGTATAAAAGTACTGGCTTTCCACCCAGTATTGGTTGAATGGTCTGTTCATCTTCGTGGTGGCAATTGAGACTCCTGAGATCTTCCAAGTACCTTTTTGCTATTTTTTCCTTGCCTGCCTGTCTACATTCCTGACTCCTGTTCTCTGTGCTCACGTGCTTATCTCATGCTCCAGTCTATGCCCTGTCAGTCTCTACTGTGAGTAATCTAGAGCTAGATTACTTCCGGCATGTCCACTCTCTGTCTACTTACCAGCTTCAGTGTATGGATCTCCTGGACTCATTTTTGGAACTTTCATTAATACCATTGACTTCAGCATTTGAGTTTGTTTACTCCTGTTTAAAACATAACAACGGCAGGTCGTTTAGCATGTCACACTACATGGGTATAGACGCCCAATTCTTGTTCACGTGTCAGGTCTTTTGACCACTCTAATGCCAAGGCACAGAGGACAAAACACAGGAGGGCCGTTAAACGGTTTTATGTAGTAAAATGAAAAGGCAATAACAAAAATCTCTCCCACAGGAGGTAAAAACTATTAAGCACAAAACCACTAAGATAAAAGGAGTGTCCCAAAACTTAAACAGCACAAAACCAAGGAGGTGGGAAGGCAGGAATCTAATTATACAAACACAGTCTCAGAAATAAGCAGCAGCTGCGTGGCAGCGAAACCTCACCAGGATCAATGAAACAGGGTACAGAGTTCACATACAACATACAACATACAAGATACAAAAACGATCTGATAACAAGGAGCAAGAAACCCAGAGCTTAAAACTGTTGGAGATATTTGCTGCATGCCGATCAGCTATGCTGCCTGCCGCTAATCACACCTGCCAGCCACACCTCCAACCTACACATAAGAGAGACAGAGTGAGACATCAGAATCTCAAAAAGCAATACAAAAAACCCTGAACCACCACATCACAATTGGTTACAATGCTGGTTTGTGTCATCTGATCAGCATCTGCCTTTAGAGTCACATATAGCTGAGTATCATTAGCACAGCAATGGCAATCAATTCCATGACTGCATAAGAAAATTGCCCTGAGATACTCGGAAATTTTTTCCATCAGAAAATTTTGATGAAATATTGTTATGCAGATAGGTAAGACGTAAGAGCCAGGGCAGTTAGGTTTCAAAAAGTTTACTGTTAAATATGTGGTCTGAGCTTCTGAGCCACAACTCTTTCTAATACATTTGAAAAAAAAATGCAAGGTTAGAGCAAATGTGACTTGTTATGGTCTGGATCTGGTGCAGTGTGTTCTGGTCTGTTTTTCTTTTTTCTCTCTCTCTCTCCCTCTCTCAGCTGCAGTGCTGGAGCGCGGAGGGGGGCGGGGTCGATCTCCTGGCCACTCGAGGAGACACACCTGAGCGGCATCAGCTCATCAGCCGCTGACTACTTCAGCGAGCTCTTCCACCTGCTGAGTGCCGGAAGATTTCTTGGTCCGTTCACGTGTATCACGCCACGTAGCTCTACCTTGTCTGCCTCTGTGCTCCAGCCTCAGTGGTCTTCTCGAGTTTTTCATTCATTATTTTACTTGTGTCGTTTTGTCCCTGTTAAGGTGATTTTTGGTTAATATATAGGTTCCCAGAACTAGTGATTTTGTGTTTTTACTAGCGGCCCTTTTGGTCTTGCCTTTTTGTTTTTTATAGTGAGCTTTTCAGCCGGTGTTGTCTTTTTCTCACTGTGTGGAGATTTTTGTTGGATTTTGCGTTTTTTCAATAAACTGTGAAACCAGTCTGTGCTTCCTGGGTCCTGGCCTTATTTCTTGCCACGAGATTCCGTAACAGTGACTATTTCACTATATGTGGATTTGTTTCATCACTTATTTACACATCTATTTGATACTGACTTCAACAACAGATTAATCACTTTAGAGGTTTCTTCCCCTTAATGTCAGTTGTGGTATGAATCAACACGTCAAACCTCCTGGGTTTATTCAGCTGTAGTCAATTCCAAATGGCAAAAACGTTAAGATTCCGAAGAATTAGGGCAGTTGCTGGACCAGAGGTGCGGACAAACAGCAGGAGACCAGGAGCCGTTTACAAGAGAAAGAACCAAACGTTTTATTATAAAACAAGAAAAAAAGGTACAAGAACACAAGATCAGCCCAAGAAAACAAAATTCACTACACCGTAGTGAGCGGGTAGGAAACAATAACCATAAACTAAAGAATAACAACTAAACTCTGACTGTCACTACCAAAAACCCTCGGAATAACAGTAACACAAAATCAGCCCTAAGAAACACAAAAATCACTACTCCGTGGCAAGTGGGTAGGAGCAATAAGAAAAGACTAGGAGATAACAAGAAAAGACTAAACCAGAACCAGAATTCTAAGCTACCAATACGGGAGAAAAAACAAGGCAACAAGAATCTCAGCTAATCAATACAGGAATGCAATGGCTAGAGAACAAGCAATGGCTGGAAAGTCGTGGCAAGAAGCTCAGACAATCTGGTAGCATGCCCATGCTGCCACGATGCTTAAAAGGGAAGGCAATCAGTGGAGATCAGCCTCCGGTGTGACGGCAGCACTGCCAGGCGACACCTCCACTGCGGGCAAAGAGAGAGAGAGAGAGAGAGAGAGAGAGAGAGAGAGCAATTACAAAAATAAGCAACAACATGACCAGAAAACCAAAGTAAACACAAACCATAACAAACAACTGTGGAGACTTCTACTTCATTGAATAAAGATGGTCTGTCACTGCAACTGCATTTTGCTAAGTGGCATAAGAACACTCATATCCATCTGTAAATCATGTTTAGATGAAAGATTAAGTGGTGTGTTTCTATAAAATTCTTTGATTTCTGTTGGAATAAATTCATTTTTATGTTCTTTTCTTGAAAATATGTTAGGGTTATCATATATTAGATAAAGTTTTAAAACAGATTTTTTTGAGTGGAATGAGCAAATATACCATTATTTTCCACAAATGTAGGCTGCCATATACAGCCATGTACTACATTGTATAAGATAAAATAAGACTATTGATCCCACACTGGTGAAATTTCGTTGTCACATAATGAAAACAAATAAAAAGGAGAGGTAGAAAAAGAACAAAGAACAAACAGACAATAAAAAACACACAAAATAAAATCAATTACAGAAGCTATGTACATTATATACAAAGAATTTAAAAGATATTGTCCTGTGAAGAATGGCTCAATTACATGGTTGAAATTGCACGTTATATCATAATGATACATGACAAAAATATGTATATCTCTCTCTGTCTCTGTCTCTCTCTGTCTGTCTGTCTCTCTGTCTCTCTCTCTCTAACCCAACTGGTTGAGGTAGATGGCGGCCCACCCAGAACCTGGTTCTGCTTCAGGTTTCTGCCTGTTAAAAGGATGTTTTTCCTTGCCACTGACATCAAGTGCTTGCTCATGAGGGAATTGTTGGGTCTCTGTAGATAAAGAATTTGGTCTGTACCCATTCTATATGAGATTCCAAAACACAGGATGAGATGCTCATATCCTTGTGCAAGCACATACTGATAACCGGTGGACTTGTTGGTGATGTAAGGCAGACTTGGAGAACATTGGGGGAAGGTTGAATTAACAGGATGCATCATCAGTCATGCTGCTCTGGCTCATGGGGTGTTTTGGCCTTTGACACTATACACCCTACAGGCTGATCAGACCTGAGCTTGTGTCCCATGCCCAATTAGCCATGAGAATCGCCTTGTTGTCAAGTGGCAGACATCTCATGGGACTATGCATGGCAGGGGTGTCCTATTCCCTAAGTCAAGCCTAGCAGGGGTCGTTCCTCTTCAGCCAGAGCCACTGGCTGCTTCTCTCTGCTGCCTCAGATGCAGTTTTGATGGCTGCGTGCTGGCTCTGGCCCCTGATTCCCAAATCCCTCAGCAGTTTGGTGGTAGATGTCCCCACAAGCCCTCTGCATCCAACCTCCACTGGGTGGACTTCCAGCTGTGATGTTGTGCTTCAGCAGCTAACTCAGCATATCGCAGATGTTTTCGCTCATATGCCTTGTCCATGCAGTGTGTGTAGTGTGGAGTTGCTCCTGGTAGCTGTAGCCTTTTCACAGATAAAGGCAGTTGTCCTTGAGGTGTTAGATATTGGTGATGGTAGGGCATTGATGCTGGATCGTTTTCCCTCCAGTGAGGACGCAAGTCTCAAACTTGGTTGTGGCGCCAACTGTACTGCACTTGGGTGAGACTGGTCATGCACCCTGTGAATATGTGTCGGAGGGAGGCTGGCCTGGAGCAAAGGACACACCCAGGATCTTCGCCAACCCGCTGGTGGAGACTAGTTGATGTTGGAAAGATGTCGTATGTGGCTCTGATGACGAAGCTCAAACTCCTTGCTTCCATGGCCCACACATCCCTCCAGCTCAACCTTCTCCTTCCGACACTCTCCCACCGTGTCCACTGTCCCTGTTTGCCGAGGGAGACTGCCTTGGCCCGTCTTGCCTCCTTCTCCTGATGGCGCACTTCCTCCACCACCATCTTCCTCCGTGCTGGAGCATTGGCATTCCTCCAGGCTGGGTGGCGAGTTGTTAGCCCAAGGCCTCCTCTTCCTTGCTGAACATTCCCCACAATGTCTGACAGCTGCTGTTGCCTCCTCCACTGCTGTTGCTGGTCTCCATTTGCACCCAGTAATCAAGGTTGGTGCATTTTCCTCATCACCAGATCTTTGGATTTGTTCCGTGTCATTTAGTTGTGTTTTAGCTCATTTGATCTCCTCTGTGAGGCTGGTGAGGGGCAGCTTGAGGACACTGTCTCCATAGAGGCCTATGATGGTGAGGAAGCGTGGAACTCCGAGCCACTTCTTGATGTGGGCTGTGACTACTCTCTCCAGCTTCTCTACTGTTGAGATGGGGACCTCATAAACTGCAAGGGGCCACAACACCCGGGGTAGCAGACCAAACTGGAAGCACCAGGTCTTTAACTCTCCAGGTAGTTGGGTGTTGTCAATAGCCTGTAGGCCAGCATTGATGTCATTTTGCAGTTGTTTCACCTGGTCTCTGTCTTTCAGGCTTGCATCATAGCACCTTCCGAGAACTCCAAGTCAGTAAGCACTCACTTACTGTTCGTGGTGCGTGACATAGATGGTTTGATCTTCATACGGGCCCAACTGATGTTCTCCTCCAGTTTTTTCTGAGCAGTCTCCCAGGCACTGCCATGAGGTGCTAAATTCAGGAGTAGAGAAGCAGAACTGAAAGTCCTGAAAATAGGCTTTAACCAGGGTTGTGATGGTGTCCGGGATGTTAAAGAAGCTGAAGGAAGTCCAGAGGAGCTCACGGGGCACAGAGCCAAAGGCATTAGCAAGATCCAGCTTTGCCATTTGTGTTATACTTTGGTTGTTGTTATGTTTTTTTTGTTGTACCTTTTTTCTGTTGTCATTGTTTTGTTTTCACTGTTTCTGTGTTCCCACAGGGGAGGGGCGACCGGATTGAGCAGAGGGCTGACGGCGCACCTGCTGCTCATCTGCTTGATTTCTCCCTGCATTTAAGCAGCGTGGCAGCTCTGCCTGGCATGCTGGCATGTTCTAGACTCCCAGAGATGCTCAATATACCTGCCTTCTGTACAGATGTGTCCACATACTCATTTCTGCACAGGTACTCGGCCATCCTCTGTGCAATGACCCCAAAGAAGACCTTATCCTCTACATTAAGCAAGGAGATTGGGCGGAACTGGCTGATGTTCATTGCATCCTTTTCCTTTGGGATAAACACCCCACCTGCCTTACGCCATGCTTTGGGTATGGTCTTGTTTTGTCATACTGACCTCATGAGGCTCCAGAGAAACCTACAAACATCTGGTGCGTTCTTATGCACTTTGTATGAGACTCCATTTGGCCCAGGAGCTGATGCTGTTCTCACTCGATGGAGTATCTTCTCCACCTCTTTCCAAGTTGGAGGGCCAGTCTCAAATCCTCTGGGGGGTCGACTGGTGGAATGTCTGAGGGGATGGCAAGGTGTTCATAGCGCTTTGGATCAGAATGCGTTGATCTGAAGTGCTCCTCCAGGTCATTCTTTGTTGTTTTTAGAACTCCACTTTTCTCCTTGGTGAAGAGAGTTTTTAGGAACTTGAAGGGATCTTTGTAGAACCATGTTCTTGTTTGTTCTTTCTTCCTTCGTTTCTGTAAATTCTCTGCTCTGCAGAGGGATGCTAGATGGATTTTAATGTCAGCTTGGAGGGTACTTATGCCCTCCTTTTCCACTCCTGAGGCCTTCTTCCCATATTTCCTGAGTTGTCTCCTTGAATAAGGCGCTTGATCTCCTGTTGCCTCCTGGAGACTGGTGGGGTTGGAGCCTGTTTAGCAACTTTCAACAAGGCGTTCTGCCCCATACTGATAAATGATGTCTCCCATTTTCTTCAACTTCTTCTCCATTGTGCATCAAAGGTGTTCAAGGGTCAGGGTCAGGTCAGTATTCACCGTTTCCCACAGCTTTTTATCAGCAGCACCAGGCCATTCACACGCAGTCTGTACCCTGGAAGTCTCCACTTGACTGCAGGTCTGGGAGTTTGGGTGGGTTCCACAGCTGATGTTTGTTCCACCATAAATTCTGTGCTTGAGGTTGCTTCTTCCATGACAGTGGTGCTGATGCGTTCCAAGCTATGGTTTTCGTTGAGTTGCTGTGCTTCACTCGACTGATTTGACCCCTTCCGCAGAAAGTAGTCAACGTGAGGCCCTAGTCTCTCTTCCTTCAAGCACCTTTTCTTTCCCTGGTGAATCCTCAACCCCCGGAGAGATGTTTCTTTCCTCCATCCACAGGTACATAACTGCAGCTTGTGGTCTGTTGTTGTGGCAGTAGATGTGCTTATTACTGTTGTGTTCTCTTGCACTGTGCTGTCTTTACTTGTTTCCGGTCCAGTCATTACCATTTTGTCAGCCGATGAGTCTTCTTCCGCCCCCGCTCTCGCAGACTCTGGGGGTGTTCTCCTTGTTTGATTTTTCATAGCTATGGCGGTGTCGCCAACATGCTGGAAAGCATGAGAGACTACAGCCATAGGCAGCTAACCCAAGCCTGTCCTGGTGGGGTCTATTTCCTCCTGCCAGCTGTCTCTCCATGTTGTCACCAGGACTTTCCCCTGTTGTCAGCTGATATTTCTCAGCAGTCCCTGGACGGGTCCAGATAGTCAGATTCCAAAACACAGGATGAGATGTTGATATCCTTGTGTAAGTACATACCGATAACGGGTGGACTTGTCAGTGAATGGCGGATGGCAAACTTGGAAAGTGTCCTGAGCCAACTTCTGTTTTGATTTGGCGCCATATAAATAAAACTGAATTGAATATAAACAAGGGATTTTGTGATTATTTTTGGTTGAAAGGTAAAATTACAAAAAAGAATGAGTATATTGTATCTTTTCACGAAACAACTATCATGGCTCTGTCCAAAGGTAAATGGAGACCAATGCTATAATAATCTAAAGCTCATAAATTAGCACATTGTGCCTTGTCAGCTTAATCTTTTAAGAAACTCAAATGGAAAAATAATAATAATAATTGTGATTTTACTTGGAGTTACTTGCAGGAATTTTCTTCTTCCTGGACACGAAGTCATTGGCTCAGGCAAAAAATGTTCTAGCATGTAACTACAGATGCTGGTAGGCACATTTTAGCCGTTTCCCCCGACTTCCAGTCTTTACGGTATACTAAGTTAATTGACTCCTAGCTCTAGCTCCACAGTTACTGCACAGAAATTTGAGTGGTATCAGTCTTATCTAACTCTGCAAGAATTTGATTGAGCATATTTCCAAAACTGTTAAACAGTTCCATTAAGTCCACAGTACCTATAAATTTGCAACTGGGCCTGAATCAAGAAGTTCTGGACTTGTTAACAACTGTATATTCACTGTGTGAACAAGGTGCTCATTTGAGAACATTTGAGAACTTAGTCAGTGTTAAAAATTACCTCAGTACCTCACTAAAAATCACGTTATCCCTCTGTGGTTTAAATTATGTATTTTCTTGTACTTTTAGTACTTTTTTTGGTCAGTCTTAAAGGTTTTTAGTGAAAATCTGAATAGGAAATTATGCAAAAACTACATCCATAAAACTGTGAATTTCCCTTGGGGATCTATCTATCTATCTATCTATCTATCTATCTATCTATCTATCTATCTATCTATCTATCTATAAAAACGTTTTTTCTGTTGGAATGTATACAGATTTGTTCATAAAACTCTTCAAATATTCATAGCTGCTTCTGAATTGCCTGCGCTAGCCACGCTGGCATGATGGCAGATTGTTTCTCCCAGGATGGTGGAGTCATGACCTTGCCGTCTCTGCCTGTGCCTGGCTAGTAGTTCAATGAACCCGCTCTTCTTTTGAAAGCATCCAGAGCCAGCAACAATGGCTCGTCTTCTTCAGCATTTTTCTTCCATCTCCTTCTCAAATTAGACATTCCCCCATCCGCAGCCCTTCCTCAATCTCCTATTAATATGTCTGTGAAGAGAGAGTGAGCTTAAAGGTTAGTTGATAGAAAGAAGTTACAGCTGAGAAAGAAGGTGATGAAGCTTAACTACAAGCAGTGGCGGCTGGGTAATAGAGTGCCCTTGGGTGCGGCCCCCCCTGGTGTTTTTGATTTTTCATTTTTAAAATAAATATTTTTAAAATACACAGTAATCACTTATTTTGAGCACCATGTGTGTTTAAATTCGCAGTGACACGTCATATACAAAATATAAATTATAATTTTTGGGGAAAATAGTTTCCTGCTCATCTCTGCTGAGTTGCTGGGGCAACATAGCAACAGGAATTTATCTAATCAGCATTGTCGAATCTGATGCCCAAAGGGCAATAAATATGTCGCCCCAAACCAAGTGCGCCTGTGGGAGTACGTTGGATATCTGTGATGACAATTACAATGAGGGACGATGTGGAGAGTGACATTATACGGTCACTCTCCACATTGGTGGAAAAACTCAAAGTAAAACAGCGAGGCCCAGATCAGCTTACCATCAAAATAAGCCAACAAACCAGCGAGAAAGGTAAAGTTTATACAAGGGGCTTCTCTTGTAATTGGTACAGCAGGAAGGCTTGGCTAGCTGCAGCTAGATGCAGTCATGTAAATGCTTTATATTGCTTCCCATGTTTGCTCTTCAAAATGGCTGGGACAGATACGGCATGGACTGTTACAAGAGTAAGGGATATGAAACATTTATCTGAGAAGATAAAGAAACACAAGAGTACGAGGGCACATATGTAGAACACGGTCAAACTAACGATGCTAGGCAGAGCTAACATCGCGATGCAGCTAGATGAAGGGCACAGGCTTGGTGTGAGGAAGCGCAATGAAGAGGTGGACAGGAACTGGCACATTTTGTCGAAGATAATCGACTGTATTAATTTCTGTGGGGCGTTTGAGCTGGGTTTGCGTGGCCAGGTTGAGACGGAATCTTCAGCCTACCCCGGTGTGTTTAGGGGCTTACAAAAATCACAAAAACCAACATGCACATGAACGAAGTCAATTTTTTAACAGCTACTCATCATTTGAATACCATGCCTTCGTTTTTAGCAGTCCACCGATCCTCTGTATAACTGTCTACCGACCACCCAAATATTCTACTTCTTTTATTAGTGAGTTTTTTTAATATCCGGTGATTTTAATCTACACGTGGACTTTCCCTCAGACTTAATGTCCAGAGAATTTTTAAACGTTTTACACTGCCTTGATTTTAAGCAACACATGACGCAGCCGACCCACAGCAAGGGGCGCACCTTGGACCTCGTTATATCTTATGGTCTGTCGGTTGGTGCGCCCTCTGTTGTGGACCTGGCTGTGTCTGACCACTTCTGTGTGTTTTTTACAATCACCAGTTTTAATCAGCGGGAGGCCCCTGTGAGAACAGTGAGGAAACGCTACCTAACTTCTGAAGTGGCTGCAAATTTTATCCAGATCTTACAGAGAACTCCTGCCGAAATTTTACCAGCACCCTGCGATTTTATCACTGACAACTTTAACAATAAAATAAAGTCAACACTGGACTCATTGGCTCCACTTGTTATCAAAACAATCAAAACAAGACCCACACCTCCATGGAGAACTGAGGAAATTAAAAAACTCAAAAGGGAATGCAGGAGTGCTGAAAGGAGATGGAGGAAATCAAAGTTGACAGTTCACTATGAAAAACTACCTCAACACCTCAAAATCTACAATAACACAGTCAAACAAGCAAGAATCTCTCACTTCCAAAACCTAATCCATGACCATAAAAATAATCCCAAATTCTTATTCTCCACAATTGATCTTTTAACAAACAAAAATTTCAAAAGATCCTCCAAGACACCAGATAACGCCCTTTGCGAGGATTTTGCAGACCACTTCAGAAGAAAAATCAATGACATAAGATCCAGTCTTTTATCTCAACAGCTTTTAACACCTGGATCATTGCTTGGACCTGTGGAAACACTGGAGAGTTTTGCCCTGGTTGATGCACGGACACTGAGTCGAGTTTTCTCCCAGGTAAAGCCCACAACCTGCCTTTTAGACCCAATTCCCACACCGTTTTTTAAAACACTCTATGGATTCTTTGAGGAACAGCTGCTGTATTTGGTGTCTTCCCCACCTCCTTTAAAACGGCGGTGGTGAAGCCCCTTCTGAAGAAGAGTGATTTAGACCCCAGTGTTTTAAATAACTACCGGCCTGTATCCAACCTACCATTTTTAAGTAAAATTTAAAAAAAACTTGTTTTTTATCAAGTAAATGAATTTTTACACTCGAAACATATTTTAGAGACTCATCAGTCTGGTTTTAGGAGGAACCACGGTACAGAGACAGCACTTTTAAAGATTTTAAACGACATCAGGTGTAATTTAGATAATCATAAACTCACAGTCTTGGTTCTACTGGATCTAACCGCCGCCTTCGATACAGTAGACCATCACATTTTATTAAATAGACTGAGGAACCTGGTCAGCCTCTCTGGTACTGTTTTTAACTGGTTCACGTCCTACCTCACTGATCGAAGTTTCTTTGTAAGTATGTATACATGTTCCTCAGGAACCCATAAGATAAAGTGTGGGGTTCCCCAAGGTTCAATTTTAGGTCCAACTCTTTTTAATCTTTACATGCTTCCCCTTGGGGACGTCATCAGGAGGCACAGCATCAACTTCCATAGTTATGCTGATGATACGCAACTGTACATCGCCGTGTCCCCTGATGACACAGGGCCAATTGATGCCCTTTTTAACTGTATTTTAGACATCAAGTCATGGATGGCAGCAAACTTCCTACAGCTCAACCAGGACAAAACAGAGGTTTTAGTCATTGGTCCTGAAGGCCAGAGAGAGAAACTTTTACCAAAGTTACAGGATTTTAAACCCTCAAAATCAGTAAAAAAAATCTGGGCGTGATTTTTGACTCTGAGCTCACTTTTATTCCAAACATCAAAAACATAACAAAGATAGGTTTTTACCATCTCAAGAATATAGCCAGAGTCCGCCCGTTCCTCTCTCAGGCCAGTACGGAGGTGCTGATGCATGCTTTTATCTCTTGTCGTTTAGATTACTGTAATGCCCTGCTCTCTGGTCTTCCCAAAAAGAGCATGTATAACTTACAATTATTACAAAACTCAGCCGCACGAGTGCTGACGAGGACCAGAGGGCGGGAGCATATTACACCTGTTTTAAAATCGCTGCATTGGCTCCCCGTGCGCTTCAGGATTGATTTTAAGGTTCTTTTACTAGTTTTTAAGTGTCTTAACGATCTTGGGCCTTCTTATTTATCTGCATTACTTTTACCGTATCAACCCTCGCGGACCCTGAGGTCCTCCGGTGCTGGCCTTTTAACGATACCACAAATTAGCACTAGAACACACGGGGAGGGCCGCAGAGAATGTTGATGTTTTTAAAAAGAGGCTCAAGACCCATCTTTTTAATCAGGCTTTTAACTGACTCAACTATTTATAATTTCTTAAGCTGACTTTTATTCTTACATTTTCTAATATTATATTATATATATTTTTATTTTTTATTTTTATTTTTTATTGTGTTACTTCAATGTTTTATTTCAGTTGTTTTAGTCATTACTTATGGTCTACTTTATACATTCTGTTGTTTTATCCTCAGTTTTAGCTTCTATACCTTTTATCTTATTTTACTGTTCTAGCCCCTCATTTTCCAGTGTTTCCTCCTGGGGGCCTACCACACTGGGATTTGATTCTGGTTCACCGATGGGAGTGCTGTTCCATGGATGGCCCTGGCCTGGGTAGCTAGAGAGCTTTACACCTTGGTGTGGAGCCTCCTGCCTGCCTGGGCTGGGGTAGTCCCTGTGTCAGCGCCCCCGCAGTCATGGACCATGATTCCTCTCGGTGTGCATGGCCCCCAAAGGCAGCTTCTTCCTCACCTCGGTTCTCGGTGCCCAGCCATGTCTCCTCAGTGACAGTTAGTGTATGTATGTTGGTGTGTGTATGTTTGTGTGTGTGGTTATGTATGTCTGTCCGTATGTCTGTGTATGTGCGTGTGTGTGTATGTAATTGTGTATCTGTGTGTATATTTAGGGGGGGTGGGAGGTTTCGGGTCACAGTGTTCTGTATTGTTCTGTTTTTTGTTTTTACCCCCTGTGAGGCACTTGTATTACTGTAACGTATGAAAAGTGCCATATAAATAAAGTTGATTTAATTTGATTTAATTTAGTCGATCTGGTCGCATCGCTTGAGACCGTGCTGGAGGAGCACCTGAAGACAGCAACAGTTTTCAAAGGCACCTCAAGGACCGTGCAGAACGAACTGCTGGACTGCATGTTTCTGATATTTTGTCTAAATAGTGTGTGTTTGCTTATATTATTGTATGTGTAATCTGCTCATCATTTTCTGGATTGTTCACTCAAATGTTGAAATTATCAAAATTGTTGCAGATTGTATTTTTCTTGATCTGCTAATTGAAAAATCAGTTAATTGTTGCAGTTCTGATCATATTAGTAACATTTAGCTTTATCATAAATTACTGTACAGTATTTTTCTATTCCAGTATTAATTTCTTAATATACTTAAAACATAATACTTGCGTCGTCAATTTACCACTAATGCACTGTTTCATGTGCTCAGCTGTATATAAAAAGGTAAAAATGTGAAGTAAGTAAAGTAATTTATTGCCAAAATTGTGGTTGTGCAATATGTTGTTTATGTTTTGTGCAAAAATGCCTCAAGTTATTAATATTGCCACTAAATAATTATTATTTCACAGAGCACTGGTATTTTGCCGTTTCTGTTCAGTTATATCGGGATGGTTACTGAATTTGACTTGATATGGCACAGCCCCATCTAGAATATTTTTCACCAGCCACCACTGACTACGAGTTTATTAGTCGCTCCAGCTCTGCGTGTGTGTGGCTCAGGAGGTAGAGCAGTCATCCACCAATCAGGAATTGGACGATCCCTGGCCTTGACAGTCCACATCCCGAAGTATCCTTGGGCAAGATACTGATCCCCAAAACTGCCCCCGATGCTGTGCCATCGGTGTGTCAATTCATATGTACGTCACTTTGGATAAAAGCGTCTGCAAATGACTAATTCTAATTGTATGTGTGTGTGCCAATGCTCATTTTGGACTTGAGATTCAGTCTTAGTCTTGATGTGACTTCCATTAATTTAGGCAATTCAAGATTCAGGCAAAATAAAACAAAATAACCTCACCTCACGACAAGAATTCAGCCAACGTGGACAACATGTAAGGCTGGATTAATAAAATGAATTGAAATGGCACTTCTTGGATTACTTGGATCAGTCTTACTGGCTTTACTGGCTTTCAGTCCAGCCAAAATCAGCAGAATATTTTCTGTTGCTTAAACTGCCAACAGTGACTTTAATTTTGTTTATTTTATTTTACATTATTATTTCTCATTTGTATGAGAACATAGTATGAAACAAGAATGAAAACCACTCATTGACAGTAATGCTTTTAGTGAAGGTGGATGAGGAGCTGATTGGCTTACAGTATACCCAACAGTCACAGACACACATACACATTCCAACATATACACAGATGTACACTAACAAATATACACTTTGTACTCCACCATTATATATATACTTTTCCAGCTAGATTGCTGAACAGCTCTGTGATTAAAGTTGACAAACTGCTTTAAAATGTCAGAGAGCAGTGTAGCATATGATAGGACTGGTAAGAAGGACAGACTCACAATATCGTCAGGGGACCTTTGCAGAAGTCTTCTTCTCATTACCTCTAACCCTTAATAATGCAGGCTTCTGTCAGTAAGTCCATAGAGTCATCAAAAAATGTTCCTGCAGTTGTGATTTTGAACCAATAAAAGGAGATCTGTTTCAGATTGTCTCAAATGGCACATGTACATCCCGTGTGTGCAATTAGTTTAAGTGAATGTGGAGGCCTTTTTATCCAGTGCTGCTTTTGTGGTTAATCCGTTCAGTCTGTGATCTGGCGGCCTCACGTACGAGCCACGTCAAGGGAGGGTTGACTGATCCAAAGTTTTTTCAGAAAAATAAATGCACACAGAGACAAAGACACAAATGATAAAGACTCAAAACACATTTTTGATCAAGTGGTAGCCCAGTGGTATCACAGGAAGTTAAGGTCAGTTTCTTTAAACTATTCTGCCAGATGTTATGTCAGAAGTTATCAGCCATTTAATGTAAAAGCATATAATAAAACACTTTAAGCTAGGAGCCTGTTTGATACATAGTGGCTAGATGGCCTAAACAATTAAAACAACATTTTGAGAATAACAAGATAATAAGCATTAGTAGGCAGATTCAATCCTACACTCTAAATTCACACATTCTCATCAGTATCTCACTAATATCTATTTTCATCACCTTATTTCACTCACCCCTGAGTTGTGTCTTTTTTACTTGCTTTTTGGCCAAGCCACAAAACATAAGATTCCCCAGATTTTTCCTGTAGTGCCATCATCAGGTCAAAATGTAAACATGTTCAATACTTAGGTTTGACCAAATACCTGCCTCAGCTGTACTTTGTGTTTAGTGCTAATTAGCAAATGTTATCACGCTAATATGCTAAACTAAATAGTAAACATGATACCTGTGAAACATCAACATGTTAGCATTGTCATTGTGAGCATACTGGTGTTTACTTCTGTGCTTTGTGCAGCCTAGACTCACTAGCATAATTTATAGTTTCTGCACTGTCATCTGCCCATGTCCATGCACACCACACACTGACAAATGTGAAAACATGTCTGTCTATGCAGACACCCAATGTAGTATAAACAGGATGGTGTGTGAATTTGCTGTCCACATTTGTTTTTGGACTCTATCCACTCCATCCTGTAGTCTCACTGGGGCTAAGGTCACTGGATAGGTTGTTAAGGCTCGAAAGACAAAGAGAGGCCAGGACCCAGTACTGATTTTAATATCCAAAATATAAAGTAATAAATAATACAACAAAATCTCCACGGGGGGAAAAAACTCCTAGGCTAAAGAAAAGCCCAGTCCAGCCCCCGCCTCACTCTAAACTGCTGAGAAGGGGAGTGAGAGAGAAAACACAAGCAGAAACACAAAAACAAAATGAGCAGAGATCACAGCCATAACATAGGTATTAGATGGCATCGTATTGAAAGGGGTTTCTAATTTTTGTTGTTTTGTTCACAACTCATTTACATGGATAAAGAAGATGGAATAATAGAATTACCCTCCTCACATATAGACACACACACACACACACACACACACACAGAAGGAAGACCTTGAGGTAAACACAGCACCCAAAATATATTTTTGTCTTGCTGAAATTTTAAAAATTCTACAATTTTGGCATTGGCAAGAGTGACACTTCTCTAAACTGGTCAGTGTCTTCTATTCTCTGCTTTATCATTACTCATGTCTCTCCCTCAGTCCCATCTGCTCTTGCCCTTTTCTCTACTAGGAGTTTGAATATACTTTAGACAGCATCAAGTGAATTTCTTAGTGAGTTTCCCAAATATTTTGTTCAGGAGCAGGTGGACCAACTTTTTCCCCTTTTGAGCGGGTTATAAAATTATTATGAATGTATATGAGTTTTTTTTTCTTCTCGGCCCTAAAAAGAAATTATTATCCAGAAAGCAGTTTGTGCAGAGCCTCTAGTTTTTCCTCAAGCTACTGTCTCAGGGAGTGGGAGTGGATCAGTGCATGAGGGATGGTATTCTTGACACAGCTGTGTGCATGGTTATATTGTCGATTTATGAATATTAATTGAGGTTTGACACTATTATTGCCTGAAATGCATGCTGAAAGATGGCATCTTGCCTGAATCGGCAAAAACGGCAATAAAAACTTAAATTGGAGTGCTACACCTTATTCTTTATGTATGATTTATGCACTTTGCCATGACTGAATAGAATCTTAGGACAAAATAAACCACCTGAACGGAACCACATCCTTAAAGCATCTGCTGTCATAATGCTATGTCAGTCAAATGCAGCTTTGGCTTAATTCAAATATTAAAATTCTTATTTATACTTAAATCAGCATTATGTGCTCTTTTGGCCACAGCCTGTTCAACATTGAGTTATTATCACCTTGTGACGTTGACATCTGAAAGGTGTTTGCAGCAGTAAAAACATTCAATGAGATGTGTGGCTGGGCATGTGTTGCAACGTGAGGCAACGCATTATGATCCAGGAAGTCCAGTTTGAGCCATTAGAGCTACGAGTTTGAAGGCTTATTTAGAAAATTATCATTTCATTTTAAAACAGCAGCCTAATCCATCAGATATCTGTGCTGACATGTATTTGATTGACCACAACAGGGACTTTTTGGGTGGCCTCACATGTGACAAAAACTGAGACAGATTTGACTTTTCTGTCAGAGGACCGTGCAGAAAACAGTGACATTCATTTAGTGTCATGTTTGTCCAACTTTGATTTGCTCATTCTCCACTACTTCACCAGCTAGTCGATAGCTTTCTGCTGTTTGGTGCTTGCAAGTAGTCTACAGTGGGCAATGGGGTTTTAGAGTTTTTTAGCTTAAAAACAGCTGTCTGTGGTGGTTGAAAACAATGCTGATAGAAGTGGAAGAACAGTATACCTGGGGACCATAAATGTTAAGTTTAACTGAACACAGGACCCAAATGCTACACTTAAAACAGAGAGGACAGTGAGCGGGACAGGCTCAATGGTTTTTAATCTTCCTTATTGTCAAAAACAGATTAAGGCAGTCAATAGATTTCAGAGCTTGGGTTGGGCAAGGTCTCTGTTGTGTCTCAGTCCATGATAATGCCTTTTAGATAGACTCCATTTTAAACAGACATATAAAACGTCTGGCTGAGGCAGCCCAACTGGCGTGAAATGTGAAGAAAAGACATTCAAGGACAGAAAATGCAAAGGACTCAAATCACACCCTTCATCGCTTTGCTACCTACCACTCCTTAGCAGTTACCACTCTCTCATACACCAAAATGTTATGCTTTTGCCAAAAGGATTTATTTGCCCCCAAGGATGCAGACCCGCACACAGGACTCCCTTGAACAAAAATTTATTAACAATAATGAACAACAGAACGCGCACTCGTCTGAGTGGATAATAACTAAGCTAAAGGCGTACTCAAAAGGAGTGGAAATGAACAAAGGGAGCTCCGATGAGGCGAGTTTGAGGCAAGGCACGTGCTGAAGAGGAGGAATAATCCGGCACAGGTGCTCTCCTTAATTATTGTGCCTGATCAGGAACATGCCTCTCAGGTGAGCCCCTGAGGGGGCGGAGCTGACTGCGTGCAGGGAAACACCCAGCTGCACAGACAGGGTAGAAACAGACAGACAACAAACACAAGGAAAAATGGGCAAGGAGACAGGTAAGTAGGATCCTAACACAAAATGCCTTTTAAACCATCATTTAATTCTACCTAATGAAATAGAATCCTTTTTCTCTTTGCTGGCTAAGTAGGGCTTAACGGTAATTGAATGGGTAGTACTACTTCCCAATCCTTTTTCTTGTGCTAGGGGAGGAGGTAAAAAGAAAGATATGTGAATTTAATGTGAGCTTACTAAGAGGAAACTGGCACTGAGTCTACAAAATGATCTGGGGGGGGGGGCTGCTCAATTCTTGCCTGTACCACCCCTTTGCTGACCTTTCTGAAATGGAGTTCAATACATAAGGTGGAATAAAGCAGAATTAATCATGTGCAGGGAGTATGTCATGGACAGGGGTGTAACACAGATGGCTGAGTGGCACTAAAGGGTGTGTGTGTGTGTGTGTGTGTGTGTGTGTGTGTGTGTGTGTGTGTGTGTGTGTGTGTGTGTGTGTGTGTGTGTGTGTGTGTGTGTGTGTGTGTGATCACAACCAGTCTCCAAACATGCTCATATACACACTTGCACATACACACCATGTACACACCTGTTTGCATTGTTTGTCAAACAATGTACAGACAAGTCAAATACACACAGAGATACAAAAGCTCCATTGAATCCCCCCGGTTGAGTTTCAGAGGTTACCACTGCAGCTCAAAGTCAACTGGAGACCTCTGGCTCTTCTGTCTATGGGGTAACATGCCAAGCTTACATATGAATGTGTGGATACGTACAGTGCAAGTCATTTTTCTGTACATGTCTTGCACAGGGTGCATGTGCATGCATGCTCTTCTGTGTGTACTTTGATAAAGTTCCACAGTTCCACTGCTGGATGACAGGACATGTACTCTTAGGTATCCTGTTATTGCCAGTTAAATGTCCTGTTATTGCAAAGGTATCAGGTCATCATGACCTTCCAAGAATTGTCAGGGGATATTGCATTAACAAATTCTATCACAATAATTTGCACCATTAACACTGACATTAAGTATCGGCCCACAGCTGGACATACAATGTCTTCAGGCACTGTATCTTTATGGTGGAGGACAGGGCTACTAGTCATGTTCTGCATTTATACGCATTGTTAGAATTTTTATGTGATCATCGTACTATGAAAATTGATCTAATTATGTGGTGTAACTAAGTCTTAACACTACTACTACTTAACAATAGATGTAGACTTTCTTTCTTGGGATATGTAGCTTTATAAATGTGTTGACTTTTTTCAATCAGAAAGTTTTGGGAGCATTAATACATTATGAGGATACAGTCCTTTTTTTTGAATTGTGTAATATGTCACAGATAATTAGTAACTGAGTAGAAATATGCATCTCGGCACTAATTTAGGGGGAAAAAAAATTACATTTTGCTGGATATCTGAAAAGCATATGTCTGATGCTTCAAGTGTATTTCTGGTTTTGTGACCTTGCCAAGTCAGATTCCCCAGACAAATCTGGAGTTAACCTGGTTTTCAGGACAGAATTTTATATGTGGAAATGTCAGATTTTTGTGATGATATTCACTATCTTTGAATGAAGGAATGATAAGTGGACCAGAATTACACGGAGCTATCACACTTAAAAACTATTTGACATGCAAAGCACCTCAACAGTATCCACCAAAACAAATGATAATAAACACTGGCTTTCAGGTGAGTGTGTTTTCCCCCTGTATGTGTGTAAGTCCATGCCGTGAACATTTCAGTATTCAGGTGCACAGCTGAAGCAGTTGGTTGAAAGTGAGGAGGGCTGCAGGTCTATCTCTTCACTGATCCACTGAAGCCTCAGGGTTAGTGACATGAGGAGAGGGCTCACAGCTGTAGCTTTGAGACCCAGTCACTCTGGGCGAGAAAGCTGGACCCGACCCAACAGGAGCCGAGTAGGGAGGGCTGTAACACTTCAAATACTGTGTAAGGGTTATATGATCCTCTCACCACAAAAGAGCAACTCTGGTGTGAATGTGAGTGACTGAGAAAAGAAAGGAGAGTCAGTGAGCATGAGGGGAACAAGAGCGCAGGAGAGGGAGAGAGAGCACAGAATGAGAACAAGAAGAGAGAGAGAAGCAGAAATCATAAAGAATAAATCACTGAGCTAAATGAACAAGGGAATGAATTAAAAATGGATAGGTGAGAGAGAACAGGATGTGGAGAGAGGAGAAAGTCAGTCAGATAAAAAGAAATAAAAAAGAAAAAATAGAAAAAGGAAATAAAAGGCTCAGAAAAGGAATGAGGAGGAGGAGGACCAAGAGGGGAGAGACAAAGAGGAAGAGACAGAGAAGTGTAATCAGCATTTTAAGCAATGTGTGTGTGAACATGTGCGTATGGGTCTGCTTGTGTGTACATTTTTTAGCATGTATATGTTTGTATTCATTACATGCATATGTGCACACCAGTGCTCTTTTGTCTGAATGTGAATGGAGTTGTTATTATGTGTGTACTATTTGTGTGTGTAAGCATGAATGTGAGTAAGGCATACATATATGTGTGTATGTGTGTACATGTGGTCATACAAAACGAAAGTCAGGCAGAGAGACATGTTTGTATATGTGCAGTATATCTCTGTGTGTTTGAAGCTATTAACAAGTAACGAGTGAGCAGTCAGATAGGAGGCTAGATTAGCGATCCTCTAGGTGTTCTATTTATATTAGTCTAGTAAAAACATTGAATACAGGAGTTGTGGCTGCAACTGCTGCCACACAGCTTGCATGAATGTCTGCATTACATTTAATTATTCAGTTAATTGACCTCATAACCTCCACATTGCACATACAGACAGAAAACGCATATAGGAGGACACATAGATTTTGTTTTCATACAACATATACATATTTATTGTGCATAAGCATGTACATTTAGTTATCTTTTGTACAGTCAAACTACAGTTCAGTCTGGCTAGCCAAGAACATGGTAGCACTAATTAGTCTCAGTAGCTTGCCAAGTGGTTGCTAATGGGAGAATAGCCTAAGTCTATTCAAGAGGTGTATTTGTGCTATGGACTCCTGTGTCTACAGACGATATCTTTTTGTATGTTAACTGACAACGTATTTAATTTTTTTTTTTTTTTTAACCAAAATAAGCAATCTTGCAAAGCACTGTCCACTTGTAGTGACTACAGCATTATTCAGCCTTTTTATGGTTATGTTTTTGCACTGACAGTACTTGGTTACAGTTAGGGACAGATCAGATAAAAGTTAGCAGTGATTTGAGAAATAAGATTTTTTGCAGGATCTCTTTCAATGAGCATAAATTGCTGGCCTAAAAAAAACAGTGCGCAATTTTCAAATTTGTTTGGTTGATCTTAAAAATTTTAACATAAAACAACGTGGTATAAAATACACCTTCATGGTAAATCCTTTCACAGAATAGTAATTAAAGTACAACACAGTATATCTGATATTGGCTGCTTCAGTCATAATCACTGGAACTGACCTGTTGTGAGATGAATGCCAGGAAAAATACAAATTCATTTAAAGGGCTTCTAAAAGGGCACAGCACTAATGTAGGAAAAATAGCAATAGCACTTTGATAACTTAATATGAATCAATTTAGAATTATTCATGACTAATAAGACTTTATAAAGGGTTGTAACTAATGGCGCTAATATCCATCCATCCATCCATTATCTATACCGCCTATCCCTTTCGGGGTTGCGGGGGGCTGGAGCCTGTCCCAGCTACAATGGGCGAGAGGCGGGGTACACCCTGAACCGGTCGCCAGCCGATTGCAGGGCCACATGCAAGGACAAACAACCATTCACACTCACACTCACACCTACGGACAATTTAGAGTCATCAATTAACCTAATGAGCATGTTTTTGGTCTGTGGGAGGAAGCCGGAGTACCCGGAGAGAACCCACGCATGCACGGGAAGAACATGCAAACTTCACACAGAAAGGCCCCGCCTGACCCGGGGATCGAACCGGCAACCTTCGTGCTGTGAGGCACGCGCACTACCTGCTGCGCCACCGTGCAGCCCCATGGCGCTAATAATGATTACTAAATCATTTACTAATGTTTTGTAGATCAGTAGTGAGCTATTGTGGTTGTAACTCAATTCTTTTGCAGCCTCTCTCCAGAAGAGGCCATACAGACCAATCAATTAGAGGGGTTTTTCATAACCTGGCAACCCAAAACTGGCTTGTGGCTGATCTGTACAGCATTACAGAACAATTCATTAAATACAAACAAATCAGTTAGTTACATATAACCCCTTCTATGCTAGAAAGTGGTACCTCATAGGGAGCGGTGAAATATTCATCTTTCAGCTTGTGAACAGATCTTCAAAAACAAAGCAAAAAACAAACAAACAAACAAAGAATAAGTAGAGAACACAAGATGGAATAGTACTAAAGTTGCTTAAATGCAAGGAAGACAACAATACAAAAAGCAGGTTGTTCACCTTTTCTGTAGTACCATCTCTATAACATCTGACCCCTGAACTTTAAGGCCTCCTAAGAGCCCTCTACCAAACTGAAGCCCTTAAAGCTAACCTGAATCTCTAGAGAATTTTGAGCAGTGCAGGTCCACTATGTAACTCGTACAGCCTTTATTACTTCCATATCATCCAAATGCTGCTGATTCTAACTTTACCATCTCAAGTATTCCATAGCTTTCCTTTAAAAATCTCAGCAGTAAGTTGACTTCACATCGCTTGCTGTCTTTTTGTTGGTCTAAATTAAAATTAAAAAACATTCATGATTTTAGAGATACATTTTACATTATTAAGTTGTGATGTTCATGTAATTGATTTCACTGTGACTTTATGACAGCTAAAATTTGAGCTTTAATTACATTGCAACAAATCAGCTGATAAAGCTGGATGTGAGAGTGATGTCTTGACATCAGAAAAGGTAAAAAAAAAAAAAAATCAAAAAGTTTGCTTGAACCCACTAATGAAGTTTCCACAAATTCCATACACTGATGAAGACCCTGAGACAAGTTAATTGCTTTGGAAAAAGTGAGTAAGTCAACTTCAAGTTTTGATTTTTCGGGATACAAAACTGTTAAGTGTTATGCACAGTGCTTTATGGGTACTTGGAAGTGATGGGGTACATAATCAATGCACAGAGGTAGGGATGGAAAGAGGACTAGAATATTTTACCTAATTAAACGTAAAGTTACATTCATAAAGTAAAAAGTAGCTCAGTAAAAATGTGCTCTGAGTAAATATTACTGTGTTACATTTCCAATGTAACAATTTTAATAGTGTATGATGGAGCTATTAAACAAAACCTCCAGACTGAAAAATAAAGTGCATTGACATGTCAAAGTATAGACACAACACCAGGTCGAACACCAGTGCCAACCCCTGATGTCCAAACCAACAGTTGTTATCTATAGATGAACACTTTGCTGCCTGCACATACAAGTGACCATCAATTAGAAATTATAACTGCCTTCCTCAGTGTAACAGGGCAGTGTTCCTCTAGGATCTCCTCAGCACAAACAATTTTACCCAGTTTGGTTCCATAACATAAGCCTTCTTCAGATACTTTGATCCTCCGCTGCCTTGCCCGGGAACAGATGAGGGCGCAAGACCAGACCCTCGATCTCTAACTCAAATCACAAACATCAAAGACAGGTGGACAGCTGTGCTTCTCTCACTCCAGCATGTGCATGCATGCGTGCGTGCGTGCGTGCATCCTCCAGGTCTAACATGTTGTTGCACCAACAAGAGAGTAATCAGTTAACAGGTAACACCTGTGCCAGTTAACCACACCCCACTACCATGCTGATGCTCTGGGAATGAGACCTGGCTATCAATGCATGGAAGAGGCCCTGGTAAGCAAAATATGAGAGAAAATTGACTAACCACTGTCCACAGTGCAGTGGAATGATACATTCAATGACCTTATACACAAGAAGTCTAAGCATACAGAAACAAAACAAAACAAACAAACAAAAAACCTCATCAACAGCACCACTGAGCCTGCTCACTTGTAAAGAGCTGCACTTAGATCTGCTCAGTTAACACCCAAGGCGGTGTCTCCTCCCTTCCCCGAGTGCTGTATCCTCTCCTACTCAGCCAGTCCTGTGTAAGGTTATCAATAATAAATGGGATGTGAGGAGGAGACACCACACATAGTAATCAAACTTTACCTTCTATATGTGGACGGTATAGAAAGGAGATTGCAAAGATACTGTGGCCATAGACGGTTTCCTACAATGCATAAAATTATCTGAATTTGGTGTTCTGAATAAATAACAGCAAAATGAAAACCATATATCAGCTTTATAAAAGCAGCATCAATTGTGGTGCTCAACTCTTACAAAGGAATTACATGATATGATGATATGAACACTGAAAGAAGATTATGGAAAACCTCTTTAGAGGAGCAAACTAGAGAATTTTTCTTCTCTCTATCCACTTATTCTTGGTGTCTCCAGGGTATGTTGCTCACAAGACAGAGTGTAGGTAAAGAGGACTGAGGGTACCCCTCAGCAGATACAAAGAGGCTATGAATCGGTCAAAGGTTGTTAAGGAATGCTGTTGTCCGCCTCTGCTGTCCCTACTGCTGAGGCCCACTGATACTGTCCTACTGCTCAGCCCTTGTGTTTAAAGCTGTCAAGTGACAAGCCAAAACGATTGCAGCCTCAGGATAAATACAGAAGTGTAACTGTAATCCTACGTGTGAATGTGTGCGGCTGCTTCTGTATGGTGTAAGATAGCTGTCAAAAAGACGTGTCCATAATTAAAGTTTCGTATTTGTAAAGTTAACAATTTGTGTGTCATAAAAGTTGTTTTACACAAAATTCTGTTGTCATATACGTGTGAAATTGATTTTGGGTTACGATTGTTTTTATATGAGTATGAGTCTAAAAGCTGTGAGTGCAAAGTCTTGTGAATACAACTCATTTTCCTACGACTACGAAGTCTTCACTGTGAATATGAATTCAAGTTTACGGGTACAACTCGAAAAGTGATGAAATGATGTCACTGAGGTCACAGTCAAGTCGCAGGGGAAAGTAATCCCCAGACGCAAACATGCAGGGCAACGCCGCCAGCCCCGAAGAGACTTCACTGACAAAGCTCTTGAGTCTCACCCATCGGGCGTGAGACACATGCATTTCAACCCGTTCACATGCTCACACGCCATATCTTGTATTTCTCACATGGAGAAATTACCAGGATAATGCCCACCAAGTTGCGCCACTATTTTTTAAAACAGTGGAACAGGTAGAGGAATTGGTGATGTGTGGGTCGCGAACGAAACGGCGTCATAGAACCGCTCTTTGAAATGAACGATCGGAGCCGTCTCCTGCCTGGGAGCCGGAGCGGGAGCCGCTTTGTTTGTTTTTTTTTACGCACCGAGCAGGATGGGGAAGGGCGGGGGTTACACACACAGCGCACGCATGCACACATACACTTACACTAAGAAATGCTGAATTGAATAAATATTTTTATTTGTACCAATTTATGTGTCATTTATCAGATCAGACCCCCGTCCCCACCCCAACCCTCACTGCCGCCGCCAAAATATCACTCTGATCTCAGTTCAAAACTTGAGAGCCCTGCACAGGTAACGTCAATAATAACGTGTAATAAAATCGAACCATTTTATACAATATACATTTCTTGAACTCACATACTTATTGCTTTAGCTTGCAAAATAAAGATATTTACATGCCAATGAAGCTGGTTGAAGTGTTATCGTTACTGGGATTAGAAGTGGGCCAGTGCTAATTAGTTAGTTGATTGTTAATGCTCTGGTGGAAATTTATGAATGATAGCACCCAGTAACAATAGCACTAAGCTAGCTTCATCGACATGTAAATATCTTTTAGTATTTAAGTATGTGAGTCCAAGAAATGTATATTGTGTAAAATGGTTCGATTTTATGAAATCAATAATAGCTATGCATGTTATTATTGACATTACTTGTGAAGTCTCTCTGGGGTCTCTGAGTGTCTGAGAGTGTTTTGGAGCTTTGGGCTCATAAATCATCGTGAACAAGAGAGACGGAGAAAGAGAGACCAATGGAGGATATGCTGAAACTTGGGTAGCTGGTTTTTACCATTTTGAACCTCCTCCATCCTCCACTTTTCTTTTTCTCTTCCCCTCTCTCACCATTTTCCTTCTTCTTTGCCCTTGTCCTTCCTTTTCGCTTTCACCTTGGATTCCATTCCTCTCCTTGTCCTCCTACCCTCCTCTACTACCCTCCTACTGTAATTGTCTCTCCACTTGTCCAGCTCCTTTTTTGCCTTTTTCTGCCTGTCCGGAGGCACAGCTGACAGGAGGTACACCCCTGCCCAATCCACCTCAACACCATCCTGCAATCCTCCCCTACACACACACACACACACACACACACACACACACACACACACACACACACACACACACACACACACGCACACACAAACACACAAACACAAACACACGCACACTCCTTTACTCACCTGCGTCAGTCATCCTGCCTTCCTTCACAATACCTCAACACTGCCTCCATCCGTCTACTGCTTCTCACCACTTCTCTCTTTCATTATCTCTCCCCCAGCGCCCTCTATTTTTGCCATTCCCTCACAGTCAAGCAGAGATAGTATACATTCCCGTCCAGCATACATTCATCTCCAACTCGAGTGACAATCTGCTTTACAAAAGAAAAAAAAAGACTGAAGCGCAGGTTCAACTTCATCTGTGTGCCAAAAAGAGGTGTGAAATTACCGAAATGACGAAATCTCAGCACCTTCCTGTTTATAAATAAATAAGTTCATAAATCCATAAATGAAAAAACACATACATGTATCCATGCAAATGACTGTCTAGTTTTACCAACATAAACTTTGATTTCTTATTAAGGAATTGAGTAAAAAATAGCTTCTGAATGTGTAATGAATTCTAGGATGCTTTCTGTTTCTCAGTTCATTTGGTCTGGACCTTGAAATGAAATGTTACTTTGTTTTGTAGTTCTTTCATGTCTGCACAGACATCCTAAAAAAGTATGTATTTTTGTTTTCCTAATTCTTCAGGGTTCTTTTTCTATTTTTCTTTTTTTTTTTACATTGTCCACTGATTGTATTTCTCTATTCTTCTAAGTTATGTAGAGCACTTTATAATTCCTTAGGTATGAGACACACTGCTGTAAATAAGCTTGTCCTGCTAATATTGTGTTCATTTTTTGCAGACAATATTGCCTGACAGTGGGCATGGTGGAGGACACGCCACCAGCGCCCACAGTGAGATTCGAACCGGGGACCTTCTAGCTGTGAGGCGACAGTGTTACCACTTGTGCCACCGTGCTACTATTGACTTGTCAAAACAGCAACAAATATAAGGTTTGTGCTTCTTGCTATAGATAGTATATCATCTATGTCATTATTTAAACATAATTTGTTATTTCAGTCAGATTGCTATTACACCATCCATCCATCCATTATCTATACCGCCTATCCCTTTCGGGGTTGCGGGGGGCTGGAGCCTATCCCAGCTACAGTGGGCGAGAGGCGGGGTACACCCTGAACCGGTCGCCAGCCGATTGCAGGGCCACATGCAAAGACAGACAAACATTCACACTCACACTCACACCTACGGACAATTGAGAGTCATCAGTTGACCTAATGAGCATGTTTTTGGTCTGTGGGAGGAAGCCGGAGTACCCGGAGAGAACCCACGCGTGCACGGGAAGAACATGCAAACTTCACACAGAAAGGCCCCACCTGACCCGGGGATCGAACCGGCAACCTTCTTGCTGTGAGGCACCCGCACTACCTGCTGCGCCACCGTGCAGCCCGCTATTACACCAGACGACTGTATTATTATTATTTTTTTTTTTTTTTTTACTGTGGAAGAACTTTAATAGCAAATACACACATGCATCCGATACTCTGCTGACAGACCCCTGACCTCCCAGCTGTGTCACAAACCTGATTCAGGGATCCACTCTTCCTGACTCCTCTCAAGCTCACTGTCCTCAGAGTGAATGTGCCTAACTGCCCCATCATGTTCCTCCCACCCACAAAATGTTCTGTATGTGTATGTATGTCCTGTGAATATCAGTAAACAGTAAATTAAAAACATTGACTGTGGTCATAATTATGCATTTGAGCACATCACCACACTTCAGCATGATACTGCTTGAACAATAGTGGCCTAACTGCACAATTTTGCCCAGAGGCAACGAACAAAAAACAGAGTTTTAGCATACAAATAAATACAAAACAAGTCTTGGGAACAATGAAAAATACTTCTTTACATACTCATGCACAGAGATATATATTTGATTAAATAAAGTCATTTCAATTTAAATATGTCAAAAGTGATATTAGTAATTGGTGGCACTGTGTCAAATGTGGCTTTGCTTCATGTAAGGACAGCTCCTTTCACCCCCAGACAAAAGGCTACAACCACTTCAACCCCTCATTCCTTTGGACACAGACATATCTGGTGAATACACGCACACACGCACGCACGCACGCACGCACGCACACACACACACACACACACACACACATATATACACATATACATATATGACATATACATGGTGTTGCCAAAGTGCAACACCATGTCATAGGAGGTTAATAGAGGAGGAAATGGGAATTAATCAGGGAGGACGGACGCTGGAATCTAAGCTTTATTGTCTAACAGGTCAATGAGTGACAGACATTGAGAGAGAGTGAGGACACAGGAGAAAGAGAGGAGTTAAGGTTGTACAGACGCACTTCATATTATCTCACTGCCTCAGCCCCTGCAGCGTCCACTTTATACCCTGGGCCTGCTGTATCGCACCTACTGGATATCTCAACGAATTCTCCCAGCCAGACCCTGCAGCCTTTTCATCATCAGCCAACATACTGCTTCTCATAATGTCCTCAGGAGTACCCCCATGCCCCTGGCTCCCTTAACTTTCTCCTTTATAATAGCCTCAGTCTGCTTTGCTCTGTCATTCGGCTCGTATTTTGTTCATCTTTCAGTAAGTGGCTGTGCACCTTGAAGAAAGTTTTGTCCCAGAGGTAAAGGTGTTTCTATTAGGTCTGCTCATGACTGGCACTGGTAGTCCGACTGCACTCATACTCTTGGAGCTGTTACGACCAACGGCTGGACATTTACACACACATGCGTTAAAAACACACAGATGCAGACTTCTATATTATGACAAGCAGTCTATAGCAACCCACGCAGGTGAACACATTAAATGCAGGCATATAAAGACAATATTTGTCACACACACACACACACACACACACACACACACACACACACACACACACACACACACACAAATCTGTAGACACCCAGTGTGTCACCATCTCTGAAGTCGGGGGTTTCCATCTTGTGGAGCGACTTACTAATTTCAGGACCTTGAATAAAGCGTTGGTGATAAATCAGAGCTGCCAGCACCAAAATACACACAGATTCATCACTGGATTAGTGTTCCACTTTTCTTCATCTCACTTCCTCTGTCTTTGTTCTCTGTCTTCCTCTCTCTCTTTTGTTATTAATGAATGTCAAATGAGTATCACCCAATTAAGATATGTTGTGTTTTATAGTTGGCAAGGCATGACCTGTCCCACTCAACCTCTGATTGGTTTTCCCAGATATTCTTAACATAATCGTGACTAATGTCACTCCCCATGCCTCACCCCAACCAATGAAGGCAACAAGACGCTATTCAGAGGCAAGGTAGAAAGAAATGTGCATGTGCAAATGGCAATTCAGATGTGACTATTAATATTTGAAATAGGTTTGTGAACAAATCAGTACAGACTACAAAAAAAAATAAAAAATAAAAAATTGGGGGGGCAAATTGTGCCCACTGGGTCTGAAAAAAGTCAGCCACATCTGCAACAAATTTGAAACGACACACTGGGTTGAAGCACCTGACCAGGCTTGGGATATAACTACGAGTGAATGTGGATCACGACAACAAGAAATCATTAACAAAGGGTAAGACCATGAGCTTACAGCTGTAAAGTTTTTCCACCAACCTTAAGGAATTGCATTTCAGGAGAAAAATGAAATAAAATTAAAAAAATCAAAGAAATAAGTGTAAACTAGTTAATTTTTTGGGACTGTGAGTCTGTCTGAATTTTTTCAAAATAGAGGGTACTAAATAAACACTCTCATTGTTTATTTGATTTTATTTTTTTCTGAGGTGTTTTTTTTTTTTTTTACTTGGATAAAATATAGCAGTACATTTTTTTGCTTTTGTGTTTTTCCAAACTGGAGGCATGCTGACCACCATTGCAAGTATCTCATCATGATGCCATTTGAGAGACAAACAATAATTCTTCCTGCATCAACCAGACACCGGATGCTAAAATAGGACCTGTTGCTGTGTGGCTGTCATTGTATGCCAAGTCCTTTACTTTTAAGGGGCCGTCAGACTGTAAACTACACAATTATGCGTTGTATGTACTGTAGGGGAATTAGGTCATTAAGCCTTTAGGTTTAATGTTTGCACTCGTTAATATAAAAAGGAGCACCAACCTTCCTCAGCTAAGAAGGATTTTATTTATTCTTTTAATGCTGATTTAATAATGATTAATGATGGATTAATGGTGGATCAGTTTCATCGTCTGAAGCATAAGCTCTCGACACAGTGATTGTCTATTTCCAGCTCAAAAGGACACTGTCTGACAATGACTTAAATGCAAAGTATTTATTTGACACAATAATGAGAATGGATATGAATAATGAATGATACAACAAATAATATGGATTATATAATGCAACACAAACAACTGGATGAAGAAGCTATTGCAAAATAATAAAAAGAATGAGTTTGGCAATAGTGAGAAGTAGGTTTGAAGAAAAATGAGGACATGAATGTAATGTTGATTTCTTGAATTAATGACTAAGCGAGTTTAATGAGAATTGAGATTGTTATAGTCTAGGACACCAACTCTTTGTTCACAGCAGCATGGAAAATGCCTACTTCTGTGCCAGTGGTGCTCCGATGACAGCCTGTCCCAAACTGACGTGAAGGAGGCCCCAGGCTGTGGCTCGTGTCTCCGGTCTGCTCTGCGGTCCAACAGGGGAGGCAGTCGAACCGCGGTACTGAGTCAGTATTGGACAGAGATACTTCAGGGGTGGTCCTTCTGTGTCGATAACAGACGAGAAGTGGCTTTTTCGATGGCTATTTGACCCAGACAGATCAGTTGAGGCTGGCTGCAGGACTTCAGTCCAAAGAGGTTGACGACCGTACGGCAAGACTTCTTGGTTGATAATAAAGTTGAGAATATTTTCAATGGCCTGTCGAAAGTATCTACAAAAATACTATTATGTGATTTGGCTTTAACTTTGAAAAAGTTCTGCGGTTTAACATGTCATAAAAAACAAGTAAAGAGTGTGTCTAGAACAAAGAAAAAGTAACAAAGAAGTCAAACAAAGAAGAAGTCGAAGAAGAAGTGAGCTCTTCACTCTTCAATACTAATACTAACATATATGATAATTAATAGTATAACCAACTAATAGAACAAAGAAACAAGGAAAGGCAGATTATATTTGCCGAATTAAGCATTACAAATTATAATTGTCTCATGTCAAGTATCTAAAACCCAACCACCACCAGTCTCTAGATGGCAGTATGGTTCCATGGTAGAAATATGGACACAAAGCTTATGAGAGTTATGGTAATAGTTTTGTTATTTTACAAGCTAGAAACACGGGGAAAGCATTGATACCATACAAATTATGAGTTTAGTGCTGTGGGAACATTCAAAGTTGAATCAAACATATCATTTGCATTAATCTGATGTGGTAGAAAATTCAATTCAATTCAATTCAATTTTATTTGTATAGCGCCAAATCACAACAAAAGTTGTCTCAGGACACTGTCCATACAGAGCTGGTACAGGCCAAGCTCTTTTATCTACAGAGACCCTACAATTCCCTCATGAGCAAGCACTTGGCGACAGTGGCGAGGAAAAACTTCCTTTTGACAGGTAGAAACCTCAACCAGAACCAGACTCTGGGTGGGCGGCCATCTGCCTCGACCGGTTTGGTGAGAGAGGGAGAGCAAGAGAAGGTGAGACAGACAGACAGACAGACAGACAGACAGACAGACAGACAGACAGACAGAAATGCAGTCAGAGAGAGAGAGAGAGAGAGAGACAGACAGACAGACAGACAGACAGACAGACAGACAGACAGACAGACAGACAGACAGACAGACAGACAGACAGACAGACAGACATGCGGTCACAGTAACAGTGACAGTGGATGTAATAATAGCAATAGCAGTTGCAGTGGATGTCAGGCAGGGCCAAGGCAGGAGACGCAGCTGCAATCCACAATCCAGATTCAGCCACTGTCCATGGGAACCTGCAAGACGACAAAGCACAGAGACTCCGGGGAAGGAGCTAAGTTAGTGACACGCCGTGGTAGGACATGAAAGCGTGCAGATGGAGAGGGACAGAAGGACGGAGGAGCTCGGTGTATCTTTGGAGGTCCCCCGACAGTCTAATCCTATAGCAGCATAACTAGGGGCTAGTCCAGGACAAGCCTGAGCCAGCCCTAACTATAAGCTTTTTTTTTTAATTAGCATCTCCATGAAAACAGTTTAAGTGATTGGTCACCCTTTGTAGTTGAAATGTACTTCTACTCCCAGCTCTCCTGAAGGAATGCGAGAGAGAAAGGTTAGATAGAAGCCTCTTGTTCTGCTACAGTACACAAATGCTACGTTTAAGTTTGTACTCATGTGATATATTGTTTGAAAGCTAATCAATGCAAAACATTACAAACCATTTCAAGATACAATTCCAGCAGCTGGTACAATCAACATCATCGACAAACAAATGTTTGCAACTCACCAATGAAGTCTTATAACAATTATCAACAACACTCCAGCAACACTTGTCACATTTTCAAAAGTCTAGATGATACAATACATTGAAATATTTAGTCCAAAACAATATAATAATGCATGGAAAGCTATTGCATTACTTCAAATTAGCCACCAGACATGTTAATCTCCCACATATTATAAGCTGAATTAGTATGTACACATAGGTGCTGAGTATGTTGACACCAAAATGCCCGCTGCATTCTGACCTTTCGACTGACCAAAAAGTCAAGCTGTGTGTAGGCTGTGTCGTGTTCACAGCCTACAACAGCCAGTGAGAGTCTGCATTGACAAGAAGTGCCTTCCCTCTACTTTCATGTAGATATCTGGCATTTCATATAGCCAGAGAAATTCTAAAAATGAGAATATGCCTCTTCAGTAGATACCTGACAGCCAAAACAAGGAATCAGAGCAAACAGGGATATTACACAGGGCTTGAAATGATAGACATTGTGAATATAGATGGTCTAAATTTAAATATTGATAGATGAATATAAAAATATAGATTAATTTACATAAATATGATCATATGATACAGAGAAGTGAATATAATCATGAAAGCAAAAACGAGGCAATTAAAGCCCAAGTATCCTCTCAGTTACAATATAGGTCCTTTCAAAAGTTTCCTAAATTAATCTTGTCAAGTCAAACAGCCCTTTAACAACAACTGAGAAACTTTTGTCACCATGACTTGTTTTTCCAATCGCAGGACAGACAGAAAGTCAGAGGAGCTCAGTTTTGTTTTTGTTTTTTTTTCTTTTCAGCAGAACAGAAAAGAAATCCAAATGCACTGAAGACCGTATAATGTTTTGTTTAGGGCTTTCATACCTTCTTTGGTTCAAAGAAACTCAGGTGTATTTTCCTATTTTCTTAGTTTGTTTAGGTTAGTGTGATAGATGTCGATCAAATTCTGCTATGAGCTAAGCAATCAGACTGAGACCACGTAAAAAGAGGGTCTGCGGATAGGCAAATAACACATACTCAGCCAGGCAAGAGTATAGGATATACAAAATGTACAAAAAAATTGGTGTATGCCATTTTAAATCAGTGTAAAACTGCAACTATCGCAATTGTCCTTTAGCAGCAAGACATGATAGAACAAGTGTCAGATTTGTACAATGCTGCGCCGGCTCCTGATGACAGCCTCTACTTGTGTGTGCTTGCTTTCTCATGCTCAATTGGTTGCAAGAGACACTGATACACAGTGATCCACCCTAATGGACTGTACTCTGCCGGGAGTCCTAATTCACTGAGAAAATGATCACCTGGCGGCACGGGGCTCTGAGTGAAGAGGAATGAATGAACAGATGTACAAGGAGAGCGAGGTAGCGTGTTAACACACATACCACTATCACGAGTTACAGCTGCAGCTCTGATCTCTCCCAGCCATCAACATGCTTAGCTCCCTCGGCCCTCCTTTATGCCTCTTTCCCTCCTCTCTCAGCCTCCAACTGCATCCTCTCATCTTCTTCACCACCTCCCCCTCATCCCAGTTTCTCCATCCAAGTGCTTGCATCAGTTCTCTGCTCGTTTCACTTGCTTAGAATAATGTACTGCTTGACATTCTGCTTTTCCCTTCTTCCAATTTTCAGTCTCTAATTCTCCCTTTCCCCATCTCTATTTTCCTATTGTTTTTTCCCTCTGTCTCTTTGTCTCTGCCTCCTCTCCTCTGTCTCTCCTCCTCCCTCTCTCTGTGTCCTCGAGTGGCCAGGAGAATGATTATGCGAAGCAGAACTGAGATCCATCAATGTGTCACCAGCTTCTTCCCTAAGTCCCCTATGATGCCCCCCCAACAAACACACACACACACACACACACACACACACACACACACACACACACACACACACACACACACACACACCTACCAGCAGTACATTAGCATGGCGGAAAACAGTAGCAAAACAAGGCATGCTTTTAAACCTGCCTTGAATTAACATTGTTATTATTGGTAGTTGTCTTGCTGTAATACAATGCCATATGTGAGATCAAGTGAGAAGTGAGGTCAGGCTGAAACAAAGAAGAGAGTGTGAAACTGTCACATGACCTTGCCATTGGGACACTTATATATCTGTGTGAAACAAAGGGCAAGTCAATACTATTCTTGGCCGGAGGAAGAAGTCCAAAGAAGTCTAGGGATACATGGACTAACTTCCTCTCTTCCTCTGTCTTCTATCAGAATTTACTCTCACCTTACTTCACTCTCAGCTGGTCAAACAGTGACAACTTAGTCAAAACCCAGCAGTGCAGTGACATCATGAACACACTCTCTCTCTCTGAACCCTCAAACAGCCCTTTGAAGGTGAGAACCAGCCTACATGTTCTCACTTTCAAAAATGCCCTCATTCCCAAGGTCTAATGCTCAAAACTGTTCTCACAAAGTTAGCTACAAGCACACACACGCACACCATCTGATGGCTGGATATTTATTGAAAATAAAATGAGGATGATTTTGTCAACGTTACATGAGACAAGTTTATATTTAGGTGTGTACATCGATTTGCAGCTGACACACTACACTGGGGCTGTCTGCAGCCCATAACTCAGCATGTGTCACAGACATTGACCAAATCCTGCTGCCACTAAATCACACAACAGCACAAGAGGACAGAAACAGGCTTATAAGTGATTCTAAATGGTTTATTTCAGCTGCGTCAGTGCATTTGATATTCTTACAGTTTTTTGCCCATTGCTTGAACACTATTGACACATGCAGAATCAGAATCAGAATCAGAATCAGAAAAAGCTTTATTGCCAAGTACGATTTTACACATACGAGGAATTTGCTTTGGTGAGGCTGGTGCATGACACATCTATCAAGAAGAAGCAATTAAAAAGTTAAAAATATGACAGTAAGTAAATAATATAAAAATAAGAAAATAAGTAAAAAATACAACAATAGAAGAACTGTAGCAGTAGTAAAATAAAAAAATCTCACAATATAAATATATGTACACAAGTCTTTTTTTTTTTTTTTTTAACAGAGGCACAGACTGTTTTTTTCAAGGGAGTCCAAGTACAGCGTTAATGTAACGCATATGGTTGTGGCAATGTCACTGACAAGTAGAGTCAGAGGTGAAGTGTGAAGTGTCAGGGGGGGGTTCAGGGCCTTGTTAATAAGGCTGACAGCAGACGGGAAAAAACTGTTCTTGTGGCGTGAGGTTTTGGTCCTGATGGACCACAGCCTCCTGCCAGAGGGGAGTGTCTCAAAGAGTTTATGTCCAGGGTGGGAGGGATCAGCCACAATCTTTCCTGCACGCCTCAGCGTCCTGGAGGTGTACAGGTCCTGGAGAGACGGGAGATTGCAGCCAATCACCTTCTCTGCAGACCGAATGACACGCTGCAGTCTGCCCTTGTCCTTGGCAGTGGCAGCAACGTACCAGATGGTGATGGAGGAGGTGAGGATGGACTCAATGATGGATGTGTAGAAGTGCACCATCATTGTCTTTGGCAGACTGAATTTCTTCAGTTGCCGTAGGAAGTACATCCTCTGCTGTGCTTTCTTGATGAGGGAGCTGATGTTCGGCTCCCACTTGAGGTCCTGGGAGATCATAGTTCCCAGGAAGCGGAAGGACTCCACAGTGTCAATAGTAGAGTCACAGAGGGTGATGGGGGCAGGTGATGCTGAGTTTTTCCTAAAGTCCACAACCATCTCCACTGTCTTTAGAGCGTTGAGCTCTAGGTTGTTCTGGTTGCACCAGGTCACCAGATGGTCAACCTCCCACCTGTAGGCGGACTCGTCGCCATCAGAGATGAGTCCGATGAGAGTGGTGTCGTCCGCAAACTTCAGCAGCTTGACAGACTGATGACTGGAGGTGCAGCTGTTCGTGTACAGGGAGAAGAGCAGAGGAGAAAGAACGCAGCCCTGAGGGGATCCGGTGCTGATGGTCTTTGAGTCGGAGAAGTGTTTCCCCAGCTTCACGCACTGTTTCCTGTCAGACAGGAAGTCTGTAATCCATCTGCAGGTGGAGTCAGGCACGCTCAGCTGGGAGAGCTTCTCCTGGAGCAGGGTTGGAATGATAGTGTTAAAGGCAGAGCTGAAATCCACAAACAGGATCCTGGCGTAGGTTCCTGTGGAGTCCAGGTGCTGGAGGATGAGGTGGAGGGCCAGGTTGACCGCGTTGTCTACAGACCTGTTGGCTCTGTAGGCAAACTGCAGGGGGTCCAGGAGAGGGTCGGTGATGTCTCTGATGTGTGAGAGCACAAGGCCCTCAAAGGACTTCATGACCACAGAGGTCAGGGCAATGGGTCTGAAGTCATTAAGTCCTGTAGTCCTTGGCTTCTTGGGAACTGGGATGATGGTTGAGGACTTGAAGCAGGCTGGCACGTGACATGTCTCCAGTGAGGTGTTAAAAATGTCTGTGAACATTGGAGACAGCTGATCAGCGCAGTGCTTCAAGGCGGATGGGGAGACAGAATCTGGTCCAGCTGCTTTCCGGGGGTTCTGTCTCCTGAAGAGTTTGTTGACATCTCTCTCATGAATGGAAAGAGTCGTCACTGAGGTGGGTGGGGAGGGGACCTTTAAGGTTGGGAATTGGTGGAGGTGACTGGAGCTGGAGCTGTCAGGAGGTGTTATGGGGGATGGTTGCTGGACTGTCCCTCTGCCTTTCAAAGTGGCAGTAGAACTCATTCAAGTCATTGGCTAGGCGTCGATCGTTGATGGACTAGGGGGCTTTAGGCTTGTAGTTGGTGATTTGCCTAAGCCCTTTCCAGACAGATGCAGAGTCATTAGCTGAGAAGTGATGTTGGAGCTTCTCAGAGTACAGTCGTTTAGCCTCTTTCACCGCCTTGCTAAACCTGTACTTCACCTCTCTGAATCTGTCTTTGTCCCCACTCCTGAAGGCCTCTTCCTTTGCCAACCTTAGCTGTCTGAGTTTGGCTGTGAACCAGGGTTTGTCATTGTTGTAACTCACCCTGGTGCGTGATGGGACACAGCAGTCCTCACAGAAGCTGATGGAGGACGTCACAGCCTCTGTGTACTCATCCAGACTGTTGGTAGCAGTCCTGAAGACATCCCAGTCAGTAGAGTCCAAACACACCTGGAGATCCTCCACAGCCTCACTGGTCCACTTCCTTGATGTCCTCACTACGGGTTTGCAGAGCTTTAGTTTCTGCCTGTACGTAGGAATCAGGTGGACCATGACGTGGTCGGAGTGGCCGAGTGCGGCGCGGGTGATGGCGTGATAAGCATCCCTGACAGTGGTGTAACAGTGATCCAGAATGTTCTCCCCTCTGTGGTCGGGCATTTAATAAACTGTCTGTATTTGGGGAGTTCGTGAGTGAGGTTACCTTTATTAAAGTCGCCAAGGACAATAACTAAAGAGTCCGGATTGGTCCGCTCCACACACAGTATCTGGTCTGCAAGCGCGTGCTGTGCGTCCTGCACGTTGGCCTGCGGCGGGATGTAAACGCCGACCAGAATGAATGAGGCAAACTCACGGGGTGAATAAAAGGGCTTACAGTTTATGAGAAAAGATTCCAGGTCAGGAGAACAGTGCTGCTGGATCACTGTCACGTCGTTGCACCAACCACTGTTGATGTAGAAACAGATTCCTCCACCTTTAGTTTTGCCAGAAAGTTCTGAGTCTCTGTCCGCGCGGAAGAGTTGGAAGCCAGGTCCACGTTTCGAAAAGTCTCTGTTTTTACCCGACAGCAGTTGTAATTCCTCAATTTTGTTGGGCAGTGAACGCACGTTAGAAAGAAATATTCCAGGTAACGCTGTGCGTAGTCCACGCTGGCAGAGACGTACGAGCATGCCGGCCCGTTTACCTCTCCTCCTCACTGCGTGAGCAAAGGTGAGCGCACCTTTGACCAGAATGTCCAAAATTTCCACTGCTGGGAGCAGAAAATAAGGAAATAAGACCAAAGCTTAGACCAAAGTAACAAATCTTTTACTATACCAATTCTGTAACACACTTGCTCCTGCACACTACACACTATTTCATACATAAGACACTTCGTTCATAAATGAAATCTCAGGGTACCATTGGAAAAACACATCCATTCAAAATACAAAACACATTGGGTAACTGGAAATACTCTGACACACACCTGAAAATACTTACTGAGAAAACTGAACACCAATCAGCCACAAATAGGCCTCAGCTAAGCAATAGTTGGCTAGTGCTCCTTTCGCAACAAAAAATGGAAGTTCTGTGAAACATACAGTACAGTATAGTACATAATACTGTACCACTGAGATGTTACAGTACTATGTACAGTATACAGTACATCACTGTACATACAATCAAGTTTTGCGAAACATGCAGTGATTATACTGAGATGTTTCAGTACTGTGTATGGTACATACAGTAAAGTGCAGGATATACATTACTGTAAAAAAGAACCAAACCAATAAGAATTTGCGGTTGCATTTTCCTACAGAATGTCGAGAAGACCTTCTGGGGGTGGATGCAAAACAAGCATTGTATCAGTACCACATAGATACATCCAGAGAGGGCCACAGGTACCTGTGTGTTTGTGTGCTGGGGGGGTGGGTGGGTTTAAGGGTTATTTCTATTTTATTTTCTCTTTACTGCATGTACTGTACTGTAAAGTATAGTACTGTAGTGTACAGTACTGAACAAAAACAGTGAAAATGAAAGATTGCAGTGTTTTATATGAAGTATACTTGTGTGTGGCTGCTAATCTGAAGGTGTATTCGTATGACCGAAGTGTGTATCATTTTGTCATCAGAGTGACATTTTGAGGATTGTTAGGTTTTGATAGCAGTTTCAGTTTGACATAGATGTGAATACTTTATTTCCCAGTGTTGTGTCTTTGTTTGCTTGTTTGTAGAGTTTAGACACAGTGAGCCAAGTTTTGCAAAAAGTGTTCAAGCAACGGGCAAAAACTGTAGTATGCTCAAATGTGGGGAAAAAAAATGTACTGTACAACAATAACAAAACAAGACACCCGTGGATATGCACATAATTGCTGGGAATGCTATTAGGCAAAAATTATCGAACACAAAACATGTTTGACTGTACATAATGAAAATGAAAGTTGTTGGCTTTATTGCCTTGTCTGCATGTTGAAAAATGTTTGTGGGTCAACATTCATTATCATGGACATTGCAGTTGTGTGGTATGTGTACTTCCTTTGCAACACTCATTCTTGACCTTCTGAAAATGTTAGTTGGTTTCTGAGACATTATTTAAACAATAAATTTACCTTGCTTCAGGCACTGTATTTAAGCAACAATCAATATTTATGCAACAATGTATTGTTGCTCTCTCTCTGCACTTTCATTACATTGAGGACATTCCATTAGATGTTCAAACAACAACATAGAAAGTTTACAGAGATTCCGCAAAGAAAAAAGTTCGATAAAAAAGGTAAATTACTACAACAAAGTGAAACAATAACATAGTATCAAATGCTGAAGATAATATATTACACATTACTCTGAGGCAAAGCGATGCATGGTAATGCAACAACAAGAAGACAATGCAAAGTGCCTTACATAAAAAATAACGAGATGTAAAAGAAACTCCAGGCAATGTACAACTGAAAAGAATGCAAAAAAAAAAAAAAACAAGCACATTTAAATAGGGTTTAAACGATAAAAAGAAAGTACGAGATAAGAATTAGAAATTAAACAGTACAGTAAATATTATAGTGCAGCTACAGTGCAGTGCAAGATATGAATAAACAGTCCTAAGTTATATATATTCTGTATTTTCAACCTTTCTTAAAAAAAAAAAGTTGACAGGAGGCATAACTGGCTGTTTGATATGAGGGGCCATACAAGCCATAATTCATTCTGGTCCTCTCATACACATATATTCGCCTCTCACATACATATATTTTCTCTCTCACACACATACATTGTCCTTTTACACACATATATTCTCCTTACACGCACATACATTCTCCTTTCACATACATATATTGTCACTCTTGCACACACATATATTCTCCTTGCACACACATACATTCTCCTTGAACACACACACATTCTCCTTTGACATACATATATTTTCACTCTTACACACACATATATTCTCCTTACACACACATACATTCTCCTTTCACATACATATATTGTCACTCTCACACACACATAAATTCTCCTTACACACACATACATTCTCCTTTCACATACATATATTTTCATTTTCACGCAGACACAACTTCTCCTTTCACGTGCATATATTGTCACTCTTGCACGAACATACATTCTCCTAAATAAATAGGCATATATGTATATGTACAACTAAAATATATGCATGTGAGAGAAGAATACATGTATGTGTGAGAGAGTATAGTGGAAAAGGAAGTCAATATAGTGGAAAAGGAAGTCCATCATTTATTGCGCGGTGATTGGCTGAGAAGCTCAAGCGGGCGGGTCACGTTTAGGTCACAGTCAGCATGGAAGGTGGAGAGGAGTCTCGAGCAGTGCAACAAGCCATTGGGGTTTTAAGAAATATTTTATCATCCCCAGAAACGATCGCAACCATATCCTCGTTGCTTGGGCAACAGGTGACAGGTTCATCTGCACCAAACTTTACTCACAGCACGGTGGAAAGTGAGATGAGACAGATTTTCAGACCTGCGAACTTCCAAGTCACTTCAGCAGGACAAGCAGCTAACGCTAATGCTAACAATGCACAAGGCCAAACTGGAGGATTAAGGCAGCAGTCTTTGCGATATCAGACTCGGACACACTTCGGCAACTGGAACTCCCGTCCAAGAAAAAGGTGAGTACAATGTACTGAAAATTTAACTGCAAGTTGTCAGTCTAACTAATGCAGGCGGAAGGACCAGCATGCAAGCTAGGCTTGTCACTACTAAGGAGGAGATCAGCAGCAAAACCTGTTTTAGTCATATAACTAAATAACGACAAACCTAATAAATCAATCTTAATGCAGGGTGACCACAGGTCCTTAAAAAGTCTTAAATAATTTTTTTTTTACAAATTAAAGGCCTTAAAAAGTATTCAATTGTCTTCAGTTCAGATCAGACAGGTCTTAAATGTGCTTTAATCGTCCCAGGGACGCACCTCACTTTTCACATGAAAAACGATACATTGTGTTTAAAATCAGAGTAACTAACAAAACAAATCTTGCTGTCAGCGGACCTGACCAGCGCTGTCTCTCTCAATGTTACTCACCTCGGTGAAACTCAGCAACACAGCAATCCTCACAGCAATTATAGTGTACTCAACAATTGTGCCCTAGTGCTTTTACTCACATACATTAGGTTTAGGAACCTCACCAGTGTTGCCTAACTTCCCAACAAAATTGTTACGATTTGTGGCCGAGCAAAAAACAAGGAGTGAACCCAATGATGCAGACTTAACAAAAAGGCTGAGCAGAAACAGTCCAAATGATTTATTAAACAAAAATAAGGGCAAACAAAATCCACTAAGTAAAAAATCCAAAAACCAAAAGCAATACCAGGAAAACAACAAACATCAAAACAAAACAAACAGCGAAACCAAGGACTACTCCAGAATTACTCAATAGAATCACGGGGAATCCCCCCCACCCCCCGCCTTAAGGGACAGATCCCAGATGTCCCTACAAAAAACAATGCCCGGAAAAAAAAAAAGGCATGGTCTGGTGGGTGGCTGCAGCTTTGGCTCGAGTGTCGGCCGGACCACCAATGGGGAAACAGGAGCTGGTGTTGGCCAGGTTGCCACCTGGAAATCAGGATCTGATGTCAGTCGGGCCGCCAACCATGAAGCAGGAGCAGGTGTCGGCCGGGCTGCGACCATGAAGCAGAAGCAGGTGTTGGGGACCAGCAGCCCTTCCGGAGGGTCGGACCACCACGGTCCTGGACAGGGGGACCTCCATGGTACTGGACAGGGATGAGGGTGAGGAGCCAGGCAGTGGCATGGCATGATGTTGTCTGCAGCCCCACTTCCTTCCTGTAGGGACTGTCTTGAGAGCCAGCTGTGTCCCCCAGAATGGAGACCTCCGGGACTCAGGAAGGATCCCCATCAACTCGGGAACAGAACCCGGCTGGAGGTGAGAAAGCTGTTCATGACTGTGTATTCATATAAATCAAAAGGTGTTACAAATGCAGAAATTTCTCTCGCACGGGCTGTCAAAGGAACCTGCAAGTACCCCTTTAACAAGTCAAACTTGCTGACAAACTTGGCTGACCCAACTAAATCAACGCAGTCCTCCATTCTTGGTAAAGGGTAAGAATCTGTTTTTGTGACCTTGTTTACCTTACGGTAGTCTGTACAAAATCTTGGGGACCCATCTGACTTGCCAACTAGCAAGCTTGGTGAAGCCCAACTAGATGAAGATGGTACTGCTATTTTATTGTTCAACATGTACTTCACCTCAGACTCCAATACCTTTCGCTTGTCTGCTGCACAACGATAAAAACGTTGTTTGATTGGAGGACTATCTTCAATAACAATGTCATGCTCAATGAGGTTTGTACGAGTTGGTGTGTCGCCAAAAAGCATGGGAAACTTCCTAATCAACTCAATCAGCTCAGTTCTCTGTGACACCAGCAAATGACCTAATGAACTGTCCAACATACATAGTGATTCACTGACATAGTAATTCAGAATTTTTAAGCCTACCACATATGATAGGATCAGTTGGACCATCAACATCCGTTTCAGTGTCCAAACTCCCATCTGGGACATCAACATTTGAAAGTGCTGAATCCACCATTAACACAGGGCCAACATCTTTTTTATCAACAGTCTCACAACCACGTGCATAGTATGGCTTCAATAAATTGACATGGCATAACTGAGATGACTTTCTTCGACTTGGGGTAGAAATCAAGTAGTTCTGATCAGACAGTTTTTCCTCAACAGTGTATGGACCTGCAAACTTCGCCTGAAATGGTGAGACTTGCACAGGCATAAGTGCTAAAACCTGATCTCCAGGACTAAAGTGGCGCTGCTCTGCCCTGCGGTCATACAACTTTTTCTGAGTAGCTTGAGCACCCTCAAGATTTTTTTTCTTGCCACCTCAACAGCTGCATACAAACGCCTGTGAAATCCATTTACATAGTCAACTAGGTTTTTTGGTGGGTCACTTTCAACCAGCCCATCCTGCAAAACTGCAAGAGGGCCACGTACAGAGTGGCCAAAGACTAAATCATTGGGGCTAAACCCTGTACTTTCTTGGACAGCTTCTCTGGCTGCTAGCATCAGCCATGGTAACCTTCTTGCCAGTCCCTCCCCAACTCCATACAATAAGAACGCAACATAGACTTCAATGTACAATGAAAGCGTTCTAGCGCCCCCTGACTCTGAGCATGATAAGCTGATGAACGATTGTGCTTTACCCCAAGCTGTTTCAGAACTTCCTTAAACATATGCGATGTAAAATTCGAACCCTGATCACTCTGTATTACACGTGGAATACCAAAAGTGGAGATAAACTGAATGAGGGCCCTAACCCCAGACTTCACAGAGAGTGAGCGCAAGGGAAATGCTGCAGGATATCTTGTAGTCTGACACATCACAGTCAGCAGATAAGCACAACCAGACCTGGAAGGAGGCAATGGCCCAACACAATCTATAGTCAAATGCTCAAAAGGTTGGCTCATGGCAGGGACAGAACTGAGAGGAGCTGTCTTAATAACCTGATTGGGTTTTCCTGTAAGCTGGCAAACATGGCAAGACTTGACATACTTCGAGACACTGCGCTTTAACTGAGGCCAAAAGAAATAATGTAGGACACGGTCATATGTCTTTTCACCCACAAATGTCCACCGGCATCATGTGCTGTACTAAGCACCAGCTCACGAAAGCAACTTGGTACAACCACCTGAAAAACTGGCTCACCTACAAAATCACCATCACAGGGAATCCATTTACGCACAAGCAAATCACTTTTAACAAAATACCCCTGCGCAACATCTCTGATTTTTTCTATTTGCAGCACCTCCTTCCATGTTGCAGACAGGGAAGTATCAGACCTTTGGCTCCTCACCCCTTCATCCTTTGAAACAGATGAGGGGAGATCAGGCAGGCGAACCTGATGTTCCGCTATTGAACTGTCACTCTGTCCTGTGTCAGGCACATCAAACAGAGATTCTTTGCGGCTCTGTGCACGGGTCACAGCACAGGCCGGAAAAACCTCTGGAAGATCTAAATTGGTCTCCCCCAACACCTCAGAAACGGCTTAGAAACAACCACAGGAGGCGGTGGAACCTCAGCCCACACACACACAGCCCCATGAGAACCAGCAAGGTCATTACCCAAAACCATAGCAATTCTTTCTATTGGTAACTCAGGGCGCACACCAACAGGAACAACGCCCTGCAACTAGCTCACAGTTTAACTTTAAAAAGTGCCACGATACAGTGTCCAAACCCATTTCCATTCCTCTCATCAGTATATAATCACCTGTCTCAGTCTCTGATGAGAAAGGCAAAATAGAACTAAGGATGAAAGTGTGCCTAGCACCTGTATCACGCAGTAGTTTAATGGGAACACATTTATCACTACCTACTAACGATACAGATGCATCAGCAATGAAAGGCTCAAAACCAGAATACTGATCCGGGTTGACACAAACGGGTATCTTGCCTGACATTTCACTCAAAGAAACACTAGGGGCTACACAAGCATACTTCTCAGAAACATTCAAGCAAAGCATGGCAGGAGCATGTAGATTTGTGATTACTTTAGCTTTGGGTTTTAATAAAGGACATTGATCTTTCCAATGACCTTCTCCATGGCAGTAATCGCATTGCCTGGACTTGTCGTGTCACTCTGTCAACAAAGGCTTACATAAGTGAGTAAGTTTCCCAAATTTTTCACCATTACCTGTGTTCCCTTTGTCAAGCTTAAAACCTCCCCCAGAATGTGCTTCCAAAGAACTGGACTTGTGAGTTAACGCAAAGTCATCAGCTAACTCTGCTGTTTTTAGCACTGTAGAGGGCTTCTGCTCATTAACATAAGTAGCGATGCGCTGAGGGATAGCATTTTTGAACTGTTCCGATATCATTAGCTGACAAAGGCCATCAAAAGTGTCAACTTTAGCAGCTGAGCACCAACGGTGAAAATGGGAAATCAGATCTCAGACAAACTCCACATTAGTTTGCTTCTCGGCCTTTACCCAACTTCTAAACTTCTGGCGGTAAGCCTCAGGAACCAACTCATATGACTTTAAGACAGCTGTTTTTACCATCTGATAATCTAGACTAGCTTCTCCACACAAAACTGAATAAGCCTCCTGGGCTCTCCCAGTGACAACACATTGTTGCATTAGCACTTTCTCTGAATCTGGCCAATTTTTAGCATCTGCAACACGTTCAAAAAGAGTGAAAAAAGAATCAGGGTCACGTTCATTAAACAGGTACCAAACACAAGTTAGCAACCACATCAGTTCCCCCTGACATACTGCCACTGGAGGCACCAGAGCCCTCAAAGTAAACAACTTGCCCTCTCTGATCAACTGCAGCCTGGACTGTTCAACCTCCAACTTCATCCTCTCAGTGTTCTGCTTCAGTCTCTCCAACTCCAGTTTCTCTTCTTTCTCCATGTTTCTACGAAACTTCTCCTGTTCATACTGCAAAAGTAACAAATCTTTTTGTTGCTCAAAAGTTAAATTTGTAGCCTGAACTGCTGGTACAGACAATGAAACAGGTATTGGCTCTTCCTCAATCTCCCATTCAGGTAACACACCCTGGTCATACAGTATAAAGACTTCAAAACTGTATTCCGAATTTCATCTTTACGACTTTTACCAGCAACAACAACGCTATAGTGGTCAGCTATTTCTAATAACTCTTCCTTTTTACATACATTCACAAATCCCACCATGGGCACCTTAAAAAATTCTGATAAGGAAGCCATCATCAAATCACCAAAACCACCTCAGAAAATAACTTGACTGGCCAACGTTTCCCACAACAGGGAGCTTCCCCTTAACTGCCTAACTGAGAGCTAGCTAACTCAACCCTCTCGTCGTGTGGCCTGCGGCGGGTATTTATGCACTGCATTAACTGTAACAATTAATGACTCTAGCCCGTCATCCCAGGAAAGCAACCATTAAAATGTGACCCCCCTGCAGAAGCGGATGTGCTCCCTAACGAGCAAATGCTCTCCACATAAACCACCACTTTAAGACAAAAAAAACAAACGGACACCGTCCCAATTGGAAAATGCCCCTTCAGCCTGATGGAGAACCGTCTGTCAGTGCATCAGCAGTAACAGTTATTCTGAGCGGTACTAACAAACCAGCATTAATTAACAAAATGGTTTCCCAAAGAGCACGTGGTAAGTCTCCCAACAAACAAAACCTGAGTACTATCAAAGCACTACACACAAGACAAAACTACTCAGGCAACAAAGCTTAGCCAAATAGTCTATAGCTGACCAACCAATCAAATCTCCAATACCAAACTACCAGACCAAAGAACTGCTATTACTGTTACATTACAGCCTCACTAAACAAACCCAAATGGATGAGCCCTCACTTGTCATGACCTGACTCAAGTGGTCACAACAAAAAGGGGAGACCACACCAAGGCAAAGTTTTTAAATGTCTTTATTTTAAACCAAATAAAACCAAATTGAGCATTCAACTTAAACAAATCTCTAATTAAACCAAGGCAGAACTATACCAAATTGGGCCAAACTAAGCACTCAGAAAAACCAAATTAGACCAAATTAAACCAAATTAGTCAAAGTTTTCAAATCAAATCAAATCAAATATTTAAAGCATAAAGGGTGTAAATCAGTGGAGTCAGTGGTGTAGGATGTGCATGAGTGAGGGTAATGTGTGTAAGTGTTGTAAAAATGCAAACTGAACTAAATCTAAACTATCTGAATCCGGAGTATCTGGAGAGAACCAATGCATGCACGGGAAGAACATGCAAACTTCACACAGAAGGGCCCGACCCAGGAATCAAACCCGCGACCTTCTTGCTGTGAGGCACGCGCACTACCTGCTGCGCCACCGTGCAGCCCATATAGTAACATATTACTTTCAAATAAAAGTAACTTGCAATATCTAATATATTTTGAATGTAACTTGCCCAACACCATTCATTCAAAGCTGGTATGGGCGGGAATATTCCTGGCTGGAATATTCTGTTACTGTGCAATTTCTAGTCTGCCTGTTTTCAAGAAAATCTGCATCTGTTGCCCTCTGCCTGCTCTTTTCCCATCAGAATACTGATTAATATTATCTTTTAATCTTTTTCTGTAAAACAACAGCTGTCATGGTCTCGGGGTTTTTCGTTATGTCTGATTATTTACATCTGTTCTTTTTCCGTTTCACCACAGCTGCAGCGCCTGCAGCGCATCGGCAATCAGCCGGCTTTCATATGCTCCAAGCACGCTCGTTTCTGTGCCAGACTATTCTCTTGTCCAGCCGTGATTCCCTCGTGTCTCTTGCTCTCGTGCCAGTAGCTAGTTACCTACGTGCTTTGTCTACAGTGTGTTTTCCTCCGCCAGTTTTTTAGAGCGTGAGTTTTTTGTTACAAGCATTAATAAGACTTGTTTCTCCCTTTTGGAGTTTTTCGGTTTGTTTGTCCACTTTTAGTTCTTAACCGTTTGAGAGGGTTTTTTCCGCCAGTTTTTGTGTTGGGCGAGTTTTCAGTTCTAGCAATAGTAAGTCTAGTCTCTCCCTTTTGGAGCTCTTTTGGTTTTGTGTTGTAATTTTTTCCCGTTCCCAGTGATTTTCAGTTGTACTTTGTTTATTAATAAAGACTCTGTTTTGTGACTCTGCCATTTAGGGTTCTGGCCTTGTTTTCTCGTACACAACAGTTTTAGTGTATAATGCTTCCTGAGTCATCACAACTGTTTTTAATGGGAATATGATACTTGAAATTTACTTTCAAATGCCATACATCCTTGCCTAGCCTTCTTTATATGTACAGATGTGCTCAAATTTGTTGATACCCCTCCACAAAAAATGCGAAGAATGCACAATTTTCCCTTGAAATAACTGCCAAAAGTAATGGACATCCACCATTGTTAATTCCACAGAAATATAGATAGAAATCAGACTTTGCCTTGATTTTTTTTACATTTTACAACATAATATTTAAAAAAATACAATATACGAAAATGGCATGGACAAAAATGAAGGTACCCTTACCCTAATATTTTGTTGCACAACCTGTAGAAGCAATGACTGCAATCAGACGTTTTTTATAGCTCTCAATGAGATTTCACCTGCGCGTGTTAACAGGTAGTTTGGCCCACTCTTCCTGAGCAAACTGCTCCAGCTGTCTCGGGTTTGATGGGTGCTTTCTCCAGACTGCAAGTTTCAGCTCTTTCCATCGATGTTCGATAGGATTCAGATCAGGACTCATAGAGGGCCATTTCAGAATAGTCCAATGTTTTGTTCTTATCCATTCTTGGGTGTTTATAGCTGTGTGTTTTTGGTAATTATCTTGTTGGAGGACCCATGACCTATGACTGAGACCGAGCTTTCTGACACTCAGCAGTACGTTTTGCTCCAGAATACCTTGATAGTCCTGAGATTTCATTGTGCCCTGCATAGATTCAAGGCAGCCTGTGCCAGACGCAGCAAAACAGCCCCAAAACATAACCGAGCCTCCTCCATGTTTCACTGTAGGTATGGTGTTCTTTTCTTTGAAAGTTTAATTTTTTCGTCTTTGAACATAGAGCTGATGTGACTTGCCAAAAAGCTCCAGTTTCCCTTAAAATACACTTTCTAAAGGTCACTTTCTACTTCACAATGGTTACCACTAAAGCATTACTACTTAACAACCATTTTTAGACACTCCCCCCCAAGGATCCTGCGGTCCATTGACACCAAAAACATACCACAGTGTTTTTCCTGACTGCAGCTGGCCTAGGCTAGAGACCCACTGACACTAACTCTCACCCCCACTACCTTTTTTTTTTTGAATATTTTCAGTTTCTTAATTCTAAAAAATGGAAAATTCATAGCAACTAGATACTGAAGTAGAAAATGCTCTCACACTTCTGCCTAGGGGGCAATAATTGCTCATCTGCCAATAAATCCATATCTCAACAAAAAAAAAACATCTCTTCAGGATTCCAGGAAGCAAACAAAATTACTCAGTTTGAGACTCAATACAATATTTGGTCAACAAAAATAAACTTGTGATACCTCTTTTGTCTAATATACAAGCTTTGTTATTATTTGACACCCCCCATCACAGGACAGCAGCGCACTTGGCTATGAGACTCCTGTAGTACAGCCAGTATGCTGTCAGCTCCAGACGAATTGATGGCGAGTCCACGAATTACAGAGAGTGGGGTTGGAGAATAATCCGATTCCGTAGAATGGGTGAACTACAAATTACAGACTTTCTTCTCAGTATAAGGGGTTGGCAAACTAATTGCTGATCACCCTTGGGACAGACTGGACCTCTTCCACTGGTGAGTAATGTTAGATGCAAGCATTTTCTCAATGCGTTGATACTTTGTGGGCCAGATAGGAATCTTTGGTGGGCTGCCAGTTGACGATCACTGCTCTGCACGATCTGATTAAAACACACTTTTTGGATTGCATTTTTTTTTTTTTTTTTTTGATTACTATCTATCATTTCAGATATTGTTTTCCTGCATACTGTGAACTTTTGCACATTCCCTGGTGTACACATTACACATTCCTGCACAAAACCATACAGCTCTTTCATTTGAATAGCAATGTACATATGGTATTCTTATATTTTTTTCATAATTTACTGTCAATTTTCTACTCATGCTTCTAGACTTACAGTGCTTGCCTTTTATCTTACTTTATATCTTTCCACTTAATATGTCTATTGTTACATACCAAAACACCAAAGCAAATTCCTGTGAAAAACCTACATGATTCTGATTTTGTTGAACATTGACCTCTGAGAGTCATACAGTATATTTCACTTTCCTCTCCAGTGGTACTAATTAAAAATACAATCACACATCTTGCTCTTTTTGTCACCCCTTCATCTTCCTGTCCTTTTTGTTGTTTCCTGGTCCTTGCCTTCCAGCCCCTCCCCTCTCTTTTCACATTTACTTTTTTCAATCCTGCTGCTGGCTTGGATCAGAGTGCACTCTTTCCCAGATTAAAAAGTGTCAGTGGGATCTGTACACTGTATCCATTGCTTCTCCCATGCTACCAGGTAATGCAGAAAAAGCATTCATCTCCTAGGCCATTTCACATGCCAGCTAAAGTACTGGTCCCCCGGGAACTTTAACTGCATCATAGGGAGAGGAAAAAGAGGAGGAAAAAGCAAGTAAAGAGGAGGAAAAAACAAGTAAATATTTTGGTGTTTGTCTCTGATGGGACTGCCCGTCACAGGGAGACAGAATTTGAAGGAGCTTATTGTTTTTTTGTCCTATAACACAACCTTATTATTCTGTCTGCTTGACAAGCAGGATCAGATGAGTGTACAGACTCTTAAGTGCCCATTGACAGCACTGTGGGACTCACAAATGCACAGATCAGCACACACACAGACACACACACACACACACACACACACACACACACACACAAATACATACATGCATGCAGCACTGCAGGTATGACTGGAAAGAGGGAGGCAAGGAGTAGGAACACACACACACTCAAGCATAAATTAAAAACATAGACACGAGGCATTCGCTTCACTCAGTCTTTGTGTCTTCAGAAATTAAAGATGTAATCTGACTGTGACTGACACAGTCTTTCACACTGACCCAATCACAAAAACAAATATTTCACAATACACAATAAAGTGGACTTCACCTCACAGATTAGAAGAAAAGCCTGTACAATCTTACGTGTTTTATTCATTTTTACACAATTGTATCAATCCATAATGTGGATTCAGTGGCAATAGTAATGACAAATGCATGCCTTGTGAACCTGAAATCAAACAAGTGAAGAAAAAATAAATCACAAATGTGTCTGAAGATTTATAAATCAATTATGGTGTTAGGAAAAAAAAAAAATCCCACATTGAAATTCCACATTAAGCCCAGTTGTCTAAGTTTTTGTCTAAGCACCTAAATGCAGCATGCATGCAACGTTCCCAAAATGCCAAAACACCCCACACAAATGTAATCCAATTCTTGTGGCATGTGATCTGTGTACACAAATGTAACGATATGTAAAGAAATGCAATAACATTTTTGCACATTTATTTGTACAGGAAGCATTTCAAGAACAGATGTTATTGGATTAATACTGTTGTGTTCATTGCTGATATTTAGTTAAGCTGGCTTGTATTACATTCAAGCTGGTGGTATTTTTTTGTGGAAAATGCATTTATGAATGTCATCACCTATTTACAAATTGTCATACACATGCAGTAGCCATTGTAAATCTTGTTTTTATTTGTGGATTATGAAATGTGCAAATATTTTTTCAGCTCTAATGTGTGCCTTTGATGATGTCCAGTTTTATCTTTGTCATTGAAAACTTTCTGACTCCCCAGTCAGAGAAATATACAGCTTTATGTCAGCAAAGAAGAAAAAAACAGCTAAAAGGAAGTTGTGAGAAGAAGACAAAAAAATGGAATAAAAGCAGACAAAGAAGTGGGAAAAGGATAAAGATTGAGGGTAATGAAATTAATTGGAGTAATGGGATGCCTGTAAAGGAGCAACAGCAGAAAAGTGAGTAGTTTAAAGGTGTTATTTTGTCTTTTGCTCTCCTCTCTGTTTTACTTTTTTGAACATCATTAACATTCTAAATCTTTGTGTGCGTGCGTGCGTGCGTGCGTGCGTGCGTGCGTGCGTGCGTGCGCTTGTGAACTTAATGTCTGCATGGGTGTCTCCAGTATCTGCTGTGATCCCAGGAAAGATTATACACACAACACTCACACACACACACAAGCACAGACACACACTTAGTCCCTGGAGCTCCTGAGAAGCGGAGATTGCCTCTTTAAGGTGGAAATCAATATCCTTTCTTTCACTATCTCTCCTCCCTTCCCCCTGTCGTCTCAATTCCCTGGTCCACTCTCTCTCCATCTCACTGTGTCTCTTGGCCACTTCATCCACAGATACATTTGCCTCACCTGAGACTCTTCATCACCTCGGAGACACACACAAATTGACCACCTATCACCCTGCTGTCTGTATGAGGGTCCCTTCTCTGGCTCTCTCTGTCTCTCCGTCATGCTGTCCATACATACATGACACCATCAGAGTGGAACCAAAAGGGAAGCAGTCCCAGCCACTGAGGACTGGAGAAGGGTGTTGGGATTACAACTGGTGGAGAGTCACTGTGGGGAGGGTGTGGAAGTTTGGGCGGGTATTTGGCAGTGAAAGGGCTCACACCCCTTTATTTGGCAGGACTAAAAATACAGCAGGGAAATTCAGCAGGGGGCAGCGAGGGGAGGTGCTCAGGCTTTAGGAGGCTAACTATAGTACTGATTTTAAAACTTGTTGACTTTGAAGAGCAAGACTTTGGAGAAAATGGAGCTACACAGGTACTAGTTAACTTTATTTTTAAAAATGTCGACTTCCACATGATTAAGAAACCCAACGCAAACCCATCACCACAAATCCTCTCACATACTCACATTATTGAAAATAAATAAATAACTTGTGACACATTTTATGAATTTCTTTTTATGTTCTATGCAATATACAACACTAAAAATAACAGTTTAAAACGATTAGTAATGGTACACTGAACCCAAAAAGGGAACTGAATGACTGCAGGAAGTTAACTACCATATATAGCAATTGTTACACAATTCTGCACCAACAGCTTTTTTGCTTATTACTCTCATTTCCATTAAATATGAAGGTGCAGCCAGAACATGGTTTTACTTAGTGTTATGGCCTGGACTCTTGATTGTTGTTTCTGTGATTTGCTAATCTCTGCTATGCCCAACCAAGAACTGGTCAAACACATAACATCCTGTAGAACCACAACTTTTCATGCCATTTTTGTATAGATTAAACAAACAAGATAGAACATATTAATTAGTGGGTTTCAGGGATACTGTTAAGCATTCTTTCTTTGTACATTTGAACAGAGCAAGGCTAGCTCTCTCCACCTGTTTCCTGTCTGCCAAATTTGTTCCTTTCCTTCCTTTCCTCCCTTTTACAGGCTTCCAAGTAACCTAGCATTTAACTGGAGCATTGGGCCAGTAATGGGATGACAGGTAGGATTTTCATGATAGGCAAGCTAAAGTTATTGTGCAAGTCCAGTTTGTTGCACGCCTTTGTAACAGAGCACCTGAGTAGTGCAACAAGCATCATGGTGAATTACAGGAATTGTGTTCTCAGAGTCATGATTTCATCTCCTCCTCCTCCTCCTGAAGCTGTATAATGTGGTGGGTGAATTGTCTGTCGAATGCACTTTCAGTTCTGATTTTGCCCTTCCTGGTAGGGATTTTCCCTTCCCCATTCACAGAGTGTGAAATACCACCACTTTGTTCCACCCCTCAGCATCTCATATAGACACACAAGGTACACTTAAGCATCTGCATGACATGCACTAGGCTTTCAACTTACTCCATCTGTGCACAGACTTCTGTGACTTTCCAACACTGGCTCATCTCAGTGACCCACAAAGACTTCCTGCCAGAAAGCCTGTCTAACATGCGGCTAATATTGTAAAATGATTATAGTTTGGATAGCTTTAGGCACCAGAACTACTTGGTTAGCATGAAGCATCAAAACTACTTGGTTAGGTTGTTAAGACTGTTCATTTTTGGTTTCTCATGAGACACAAACTCTGATCTCCTGGGCGAAAGCTATGTGTTTGTTTGACCCATCCATCCACACCACCTTTCTCCATATGTGGACTTTCTTGCTCTTTATACTATCTCACCTTTCTCTCATTTACAGTGGAGTTAGTTGATTGAATATAAAGCCATGGTAAATCCACCTTTTCTTTTTTCACAGTGTTCTCTTCTCCTTGATACCTGCAGGCTTAATAACACCAGCAAACTTAGAATTTGTGAATACTGTTTGCTCATTTCTAAACCATGCATTTATACTTGTGAGATGGATGGCTGTTTTTCCTATATTTACTGAATAATAAACATAGTCTATATACTTTAACAAGACAAATCTTCTGAAGCCCTGGTGGGTGGGGGGGGTGTATAGGGTGTGGTTGTACAGTTGTGCTTAAGGTAAATGCTTTGAGCTAGTGTGCCAACATGCTCACAGTGATAATACTAACATGCTGATGTTTTGTAGGTTTATGATGTTTCATTTGCTAATTAGCACTAAGCAATAAGTATGAGCTCCCAAGGTTGATGGAAATGTCATTGGGTTTGCAGGTATTTGGTCAGAAACTAAAGCACTGGAAAATAAAGATTTTGACCCGCTGATGAAGGTCTATGGAAAGTTAAAGGATCACCAAAGTTACCACAGGCCATCCTGAGGAGGAAAGATGTGTATATCATTTCACTAACTCACAAGTTATGGTCATGCTACTGAAAAAGTAAGGGAGTCACCACATGTACACAAGTCAGTAGATTCCATCCTCATGAATGTCTACTCACAATTACATGACAACCCACAGAATAGTTCAGATATTTCAGTCTGGACCACAGTGGTGCACTGTTCAACACACAGACATCGCCATAGCTGGAGCTACACTGTCAATGTAGCTAGAATTAGGCTTGCCCTAAAATCTAGCTAGTTTGTTTTTTACAATGACACAATAAATGCTAACATGTATGACATTTTTTACACCCCTTAATTCAAGAAGGCCTCACAATGGAGAGAATGATTAAAAGTGACGCCATCACTGTTCCACCAGCACCCCCAGCCTTCCTTGACATCCACCTGCCTCAACTTCCAGTCGCCCCATCCTGTCCCTCCCAGACTCCCACCCACCTCCTTTTACCCAGACACCCCCCAGCAGCACTTGGGAGGCTATTTTTGCCACACTTCACTAAATAAGGCTGTGAAGCATGGCTATGAGGGCGGGTTATTGGGGGGGCAGGGTCTGCGTCTGTGGTTCTTACCTTGGTATAAAAACCCTGGGACGATGAGGGTTTCCTCTGATCACGCTGAACCTCATGCTTGCTCCCCCCTCACAGTGGTCTAACTTGCTTGTGTCTATTTTTGACACTTCATTGAAAAAACTGAAAAAGCAAAAACCAATGCACAAACACTGCTACTGAGCAGTATCAATTGACCTTTTATCACAGGACCTTTTCTGGTTTTTGTTACACAAACAACATTTGTAATTGCTACATTTTTTTACATCTTTCTTTCATTTCTTTCTTTTGGAGGAATTGTTTTCACCGACCACCGGACAACATATCGGGGAAGTGACCAGAGTGGAATATGGGGGCATAAGGATGGGAAATGTAAGAGACAATTGACTTAACTCTTAAATGCTCCCATTTTACTGCTCATTTTTACCTGTTTTTCCTTTTTATGTCTTTTGCTTTGTCCCCACTTCCATCTTTTATCCATACAAACTGCACTGCACCGTCATTCTTTGCCTCCCACTATGCTTTTTCCTTTCCTTCAGATTTTACTTCCTTCCTTCTGTCACCCTTCCTTTTTCCCTTCCTTTCATTTTTCCATACATCTCATCTGCTTAGCTAACCTTTTTTCTTATTTCTTTATATAATTCTCTTACCTTCCCTTGTCAACCTTCTCATTCTTCCTCCATTCCCTCTCCTTGATTTAATTGTTTAATATACATTTTTTTTCTCTTTCTTTATTCATTGTCTCTTTTTACTCTTTCATTCTGTCACCCCCTCCTTCCCTCTGTCCCTCCGATTTGTCCTTTAGCTCTGTCAGCACTCACTATCTTGCTCCATCTCCTTCTCTGGCAGTCTGATCAGCTGTCTTCCTTCTAACTTTACATGGCCTGGTGTGGTGTGGAGGGATGGGCAGCTGCTGGCTGACGCATTTCAGTGCCCAGTCATCACTTCAAATTGAATCCTCTTACACAAACCTCTGTGCTTTTTTTATTGCTGACTATTTTTGTTCTCTTTTCTACCTGCACTGGGTCATATGTTTTTTCTTTTTTCTTTCTTGGTCTGCCTGTTCTTTCCCCTCCTCCTTTTTTACACCATCCAGCAAGAGAGAGGCAAATCCTGTGACCCTCTTCTTTTCTCTCCTCTCTTTTCACTCCTCCTCCTCCTCTTCTCCTCTTCTCCTCTCTGCAACCTTAAACTCTCCATCGCTGATTCAGCTCCCAGGGAGGGGAGACTCCGCCTGCAGCAACCACTTCACTCCGCATGGGCCAACATCCCTATCTGGATCACCTTTACTACAGTAAGTGTGGAAGTGTCTCTGTGTGTGTCTAGATATTTGTAAAATGTCTATTTTTACCTAGTATGCTTACTCACTGCATATATTTCTCTGTGTGCATGCGTGCATGCGTGCGTGCGTGCGTGTATGTGTCAGTGTGCTTTGTCCCAGCCACCTTCACACACACATTACAATTTCTTCCTCAGCTGCTCTTTTGGAAAAATGGATATTGAGTTAGGAAGCTGGAATGAGTCTGCTTATTTATTTATCACTTCACTCCTTGTTAAAGATGTTGTAGCAGAGCATGTGATTTACATGTTACCAAAGAGCCATCTCACATTCACATGTGGTTAAAAGGTCAAGGGTTATCTCTGAGGTGCTACACTCACTGGAGTGTTTTCTAATCAGCTAATTCATTATTGATATTTAGCAGAAACCATTTAGAATAAAAATGTTAAGTAGCTTATGGCAAACTCTGCACTTTTTATGGCCAAGAATGAGTCTACACCATAAATAAAGGTTAAATATGATGAATATGAGTGTAAGTACAGTAAGTAATCCAATGAAGGTAAAAAAAAAAAACTTAGGTTGTTGGTATTTTTTATGTGCAGGCTAAATGCATTTGAATTTCTCAGTGTCTGAACATATATACATGGCACATGTATAGTCATTATTTGACATGGACATTCACACTGTTCTTTCAAAATCCACAAGAAATATCTCCCTCCATTCACATTCTCCGATTCAGCACCAGGTTTTTTTTGTTTTGTTTTGTTTTTGGAAGTACTTCTTTGTTTTTGTAAATAACTGTCGACATTCTATTGCATTTGAGGTAGCCAATGGACCTGAAAAAGATTTCCATGTGGCAGCAGCAGAACATGGTGTAGAAATGCATGGCGTTGCAGTCCTGCTCAGTGTGCTATATTTGCCCGCAGGACAGGTGAGGTTTGTCTGCAGAAACACCACATGAGTATGTTCTAACAGGCCTTGGTGTTAAGCTCAGTTTCACCAGGACCTCAGCTCTATCTATAGATGGGACACACACGTGTCACTCTCCTGAGAGAGCCAAAGAGAGTTTAAAGTAGAAGCAAGGTTCTAAAAGTGTCATGTGCTCCCATCCCTCTGTCTCGCCCCCCTCTCGCTCTCACTGCCGAGTCTAGTTTTACCTAGTTAGTAGATACCAGGGAGATCAGGGGTGGTCTGCTTCCAGAGCCCTGACAGGCACAGTGGGTAGCTGGAGAAGGTGTCAGGCGTCCCAACCCGAACCTACAGGAGCCAGCCTGTATGGCCATAGCAGTTACAGTGGAAATGCAGCTGCTTGAAGGCAATGTATCTGTCTTTCTGTCCAGTAAGCCATCTTTCACTGGGTGTGAAACTTTATTTTATACGGTATTAACTAACTGCAGTAGCGATGATTGTTGAGAGTATACGGAAAGGACCATGGTTTTTTAAGAGGGAGAGGATGACCCGTATTGTTATCTGTTTCTGACTGGTTTATTGGCATGAAAAATGACTTTTGATACTGGATTAGAGAAGTCATGCCAGATGTTGGCAAATTCCATCCATTTCCTTCCAAACTGTATCACAGTGCAATGCGGATGCCCTTATCTTGCAATCTACAGCTATTCCTCCCTGGAGAATTGTAATTCTTGCCTGGAATACTGGGGTAGTGATGGCATAGAGGCCAAAGTAGATAGGCAGCTTACTTCTTTATAATGTGTCTATGTCTAGTGTGAGGCTGGAGTGTGTCTATGTGTTGATGAGTGTGCACTTGTGCAAAACCACCTCGTTTACCAGCCATAGCTGGTGATTTACAAAACCTTCATTCCATTGCTGGGAGAGAGAAGAGGGGAGGAATGGGAGAGAGGAATAGAGAGGAGAATACAAGTGTGATTTATGGAAGAGACTTTTAGTTTAATTACTGGGCGGGCAGAGCTGATGTGTGCAGCCCCCATGGCACTGGTTACACAGTGGTAGGAACACACAAAGGGGCTATTGGGGGGCTACAGACGATGACATATTCACATGGGCTTTGCTGATGCAGTTGATACATTCAGGCAATGTGTGTGTTCAAAACATAGGACAAGACAGAACAGTCAAATTATGTGACATGGAAAAGCAATATACAGTACCTGCAGTGGACTACACACAAAATATGAATGCTTTTACAAAATACCCATTTTCCTCTTCACTGTGGACGCACACTCATATAGACAAAAATATCCTTTGTCCATTGCATGTAAGAAAATAAATAGCTATGGTGGGAATATTGTGCTGTATCAAGAGGCAAGCCTCGATGTGAGATTTCATGAAGATTTGATAAGCTGTTATTGTCATTCAATATGAAAGGCTGACAGCAAAGATAAAAGACAAACTTCTTAATATTACAGTTTGGTAATACCAGTGCATCCAAGAGCAGTGCATGCTGGGCAGTCCCGTCCATTTTCCTCACTAGTTCTTACTCTCAGTTCATCCTCTATATCATAACTGGTCTCATATTAGTCATATCAAATATTTGAAGGGAAAGGCCAGTTGGAAAATGGCAACTCAGTAACAGCTGTTCACCCATAATTCAAACACACACAAGCACAAGTACACATGTCTCAGCAGACAGACTCCCAATAACCCTGATATAGCTTCTGTTCCACATTGTTCCTGGTATTGGGAAACCTTTCAGACAACACTGGTGATTTTCGCTCTCCACACATGCTGCTACATTCAGGAACATTTCCATCCTGCACCATTTCGCACATGCTATGGCAATGCCAGCATAGACAGTCCAGCAGATGGCAGTAATGTAACACTTACAGATGCCAACTGTCGTAAAACTCAGCAGAAAGAGAGGGGGCAATGCCGGATGTACTTTATGTGTATGCGATGGAAGACATCTCTTATTATTTTCAGGAACATGGTGCGTGAGGAGCTGTTTTTGTCTGATGCCAATGTTCTTATAATGTATTTAATATTCAACGAGTTAATGAGACAAGTCATGTTTTTCCGCGATCTACATGAATCAGAAAAACACATTCAGTCCATGAAACGGAACAAATTGAATATCTCATCACCAGAGTCTGGTTTGCTCGCTCCACGTGAAAACGTCTTTCATCAGACAGATGTAATCCATTATGTGCTGGTTACCGCAATGTTACTGCTTTTATGCACAATACAGCCGTTAAGGCGTTTTCCCTGAAATGTTACTAGGTCTCGAGGTGGGAAATTGGCAGTGCAGATTTCCTCGAGTATCGATCCCTGCTCCCATTCACATATGGTCCCATGCAGGAAATGTTCCAGAACATTCCTGGGATAGACTGCATGTGTGAAAGGGGCTTATGCTTCCTCCTGCTCCCACCATCAGTTTTTTTAACGCCTCTCTCAGAGCCTTCATTAGATGCCTGACGTTAGCAATGGTTCAATTCATTAAAAGCACGACTCAGCCTTTGTGCATTTGCCTATAAATTGGTATTGATCTCTGAGAGGACGGGGGGGGGGGGGGGGGGCAGACTTCAGAGGAGGGTGGGGAGGTCTTTGTCAGTGTGTGTGTGTGTGTGTGTGTGTGTGTATTGGGGGACTAATGGGTGGGGACAGGAGGTCTCAGGTGACTGAGGTTCACTCGAGCAACAAGGGCAATTGAAGACACGTATAAACACACACATACATACAAACTCTGCTCACTGAAATACATTTACAGACTGACAGATCCGCACTGTAGGTCTCATACACAAACGCAGACACAGTCATGTCTCGATTATTTTTGCATTATACTTAATTTCCTGGGGACTTACCCTAACCATAATCATCACTTGCTTAACCCTAACTCTCACCCTAACCGTAACCAAAGTCTTCACCCTAAATTTAATCTGTTTAATGATTTATGATATGGGGACTTGCATTTTGTCCACATTAGGAAGACAAGTTCTCACAATGTGACCGTGTAAACAGGGTCGTGTCCCCAGAATGTACATCTCCAAACACAAACACACACACACACACTGTATATTGATATTCCTCTGGCTCTTTTTCTGTTAAACCTGTCCACGTGCTACGTCACATATGCCATTCAACCTCATAATCACCACCGTCTGCTCAGCACGGGACTGTAACGCTACTGTAGTTTGACTGAAACTGAGGTAGAAGGGTGAGACAGTGTGTGGTGTGGAGTGTGTGAGCAGGAGAGAAAAAGAGAGAGAGAGAATGTGAGCACATGCTATATAGAGGGGACTGGGCAGTCAAGAGGAGACTGCATAGCATGGTAGCCTATAGAATGTATGGGACAGTGTGTGTGAGAGAGAAGGGATAGATGAATGGCACAGATGGGGGAGAGAGAGGAAAAAGAGGAACTGTTCTCAGTGGCAGAGGACTGGTGAGATGAGTGGATGTGAGCAGGTCTAAAAGTTTTCAGTGTGAGGAAGAGGGAGAGGAGAGGGAGAGGATCAGAGTGAGAATGTTAGAGGCTGAGTGTGTGTGGCTAAACACACACAGAGAGAGAGAGAGAGAGAGAGAGAGAGAGAGAGAGAGAGAGAGAGAGAGAGAGACTGCAGAGGCAGCACCTGGGACACAGACTGAGAGAGGAGAGAGTGAAGCACTTTTTTTCCACTCTTCTTTTCTTCTCTGCTCTTGCTTTATTGCTTCTCTCTTTGGTGCATCGGCCCAGCTGAAACAGGGGAGGAGGGGAAGGAAAAGTGGGGGTTCTATCGAGCATCTGCCTGTAGGTAAGTGCAACATCTCCCTTATTTCCCCCGAACTCCCCACCTCACCCCCTTTCACTCCATTGCTGCAGCTGAACCTCTAAGTGTGACACTCAAGGTGAATCGCGTGCCGGATGTTTGTGTGTGTGTGAGAGTAGTTGAGTGCATGTGCATGGGTGTATGTACTAGTGTGTGTGTGTGTGTGTGTGTGTGCATGCATGTGGAAGCTGCTTCATAATATACAGTATGGCAAAGCATAGCAAACACATGGTCGTCAGACAGCGTAGCCATGCTGTGGGATTGAGGCATTTAAAAAAAATGTGTTCCTTCAGGGTAAAAGGGCAATTTTAATGTAGATGGAGATATATATGACTTTTAAAAGTGGAGTTTTGGGTGAATTTTTGGATGAAACAAAGTGTAAATTAGTCTGTGTGATCTTGCATAATTCTGTGAAGTGAGGTGGTGGAATTTCTAAGAATACAGTTTTAAATGTTCAGTTCTATATATTCTCAATTGTATAACAAGCTCTGCTCATGGATTGTTTAACAGCTCACAAGAACAAGCTGGGCCATTTTAAAGCAGTGAGAAAAGTAGTTTGAGTGTAAGAACTGGCATTTTAACAAGTATTTGTATAAACTTTGTATGATTTTTTTATTCATGAGTTTGTATATTTACATATGTGTGTACTCAATCTGATGTCCAGAGAGACCTAAAGCAGGTGCCGTGGGCGATCAGAGGGGATTTATACGCATTCAGTAGTCTGTGTGGATCCTGATTCAACATTTTTTCGTCACCGTTGAGTTGGCGTGTGATGGGGGAAGGAGGAAGAAAAGCTGGGATGGAGCTTGATGGAGGTGGGGGTTGTGGGGTGGGCCTGATGCACCATCAAGGACAGTGGCCTGCTTGGGGGACATACTTCTTTATATGCCCATATGAACAAGAGCAACTATGGAATGTAAAGAAGTATGTATCCCAGGTTGGGAAAATTTTCAGCGCTGCATCTGAACAAAACCCAAACTTTTAAACCCAAACTTGACTGAGTCCACAAAGTGAAGCTACTATACAGAAACTAATTGGAGAAAATGTTCTAAGTGCTTTTTTTCCCCCCATGCTATAGTCCCAGGTATTCTATATGCATGTACTTTTCAGTCCTGATGTGGCCCAGTTGAGTCCAGTCATCTTGGAGCTGCAGAGAGATGCAAACACTAGAAAACTGTAGATGCAGCGGCAACCCCAGTCAGCAGTTTCCGCTTGCCCACAATAGATTTTCGGATACCTCTTTCACTCTGTTCTTTTAAGTTTATTTGTAGGAAGGCAGACATGATTAGATACACTGTAATGGTGCTGATTTTTTTGCCTTTCTTTGGAATACTCCAGATTTTGTCATTTATCAGGCTTTTGGATTGGATAGAAATAGTCTTAAAAACACACACTACACACACATACACACACCACGGACAGACAGAAGTTTCCAGTAAATGGTGCAGTGATTAAATGCTTGCTAATGGATAGCATGGTCCGAGAGGATGGTCAGAAAGAGGAAGAAGCAGAGACTGGCAGCAAGACTTTCCAACTGATTACTAAATTCAGACGCCCGTGTGCAGTCACACTGTCTGGATCTGGGCTCAGCTGTTGGCCTGGTTACAGGCGCTTCATATTTAATGTTGCAATTTTGATCACCGACATCTTTTGTGGCCAAATGTGAAGTCAGTTTTAATTTTCACTGATCATTAGTTCTAGTTTTGTGTGATCTTTCACAACACCTGAAAATCTGAAGAGCAGTGTCTGGTAAGGGAAAGTTTATGTCTCATGGCATTTACTAAAAAGCTCAAAGAGGCAAAGTTACAGGAAAAATGACAAGCAAGAGTGAGAAAATGAGTTATTATGACAGTTCTGAGTCAAACCCACAATGTCAGGATACATGATATCTGTCTCAGCCTGCTGAGCTAGCAGAACACTGCTGCTGGTGCATTTAGTCACTCCTGTGTGATGATTCTTTCGCTCTGATTAGGTGTATATTGTATGTATATGTGTGCAGAACAATGACTAATCCAAGTATGGTTTGAGAACAAGTACAGGTTTTAGTGTATGCATTTTGGCCTATTTTGTATATAAATACTGTATGTGACCTAGTTAGGTTTTACTTGTCCCTGTTTAGGTGTTATTTGGGCCAGTTTCAGTACGGTAATTTGGCCTTGATCAGGTATACACCCTCGGGCATTGTGCCTGTGTGGGAGCTGCTGTGCTGACAGAGATCTGCAGTTGGATTACACTTCCTGCCAATCTTACTTTACAAGAAAAAAAAATAAAGCATTAACAAGGGATCATAAATGAGAGGAACTGCTTTGTGCAAAGACAAATTGTTTTACATTACAATAGCCTACACACAGCCAGACAGTGATTCACAACTAATTAACCACCAATGTAATAGGCAGTTCTGATCTGAGTCACAGATGAAGAGGCCATTGAGATAAACTGGGTCCAAAACATTTCAGTGGGGAACATACATACATAAGCCCCCCAAAACATGAAGTGTGTTTCTGGGAGCAACCGTGTATAGTGTGTGGGTGTTTTATGTTTGAGGGATTTGCTGTAGTGATTTTTAAGAACCAGAGGGAAAGGTCATTGCACTGTGGGAAAATTCAAAGAATTCATAGAAGGGCACAGTGCTGAGGATGTGATGGGGGGGGGGCTACAAAAGGGAAATGAGAGAGCAGCTTAGACTGAAGTGGTATCAGAGCAGAGGGAGTTGTGGCATGTGAGCGTGCAAGAGGCAAAAGAGGTAGGGAGAGAGACGGTAACTGGATTGATGATGGTGTCCTGAGCTGGTGTGTGTGTGCATGTGTATGTGTGTGTGTGTTTGAAGGTAGGGGTGTGAGGGGGCTGGGCGGGTATTGTTCTGTCACTTTGCCTGTGTCAGCAGGTGGAAGCTCTCATCAGGACATTAAATATGCAACAATGCTGACTGTGGCACCGTGCTGAGACAGCCAAAGCCGGACGACTGGGGGGCCCCACTAAAAGTAAACCAGCGACACCGCTTTGACTCGCACCGTGCTAGACAAGCATCCATCTGCTCACACACACATCCTTAGACCTTCAGCTTCTTCTCAGGTCTGCCCTGACCTTTCCTGGCTGCTCTCCTTGGCTTGCTGCCTGGGTAGCCAGCTGGCAAAGCTGGCTGACAAACTGGCTGACTGAGCGGCTAACTAGTTCCCCCATGTGGGAGTCCCCACAAGGGCAAAGGTAAAGCTAGTAATCCACAGGCCTAGTGAGGGATTAGTGGTAGTTACATAGAGACTGCTCATGTGGAACATTGACTGCAGCTGAAAAAATCTGCCTCTGTGAATGTGGAATTTAATGCAATATCTACAGTACAGCTGACTGTATGTATGTGTAAATGGATGTCTGATTTACCACTCTGTCAACTGCGGATAAAGCACAATAGTCAATCAAGCTTACTGAGTTTGTGAACGATTTTACATTTGCTGTCCCAAACATCAGAGGTCAGATGCATAAAACTCTTTGTACGGTCGTGACTAAAACAGAAATATGCACATGCGTTTGTTCCTATCAGATTTACAAAGCACATATGCATGCTTCTGTTTTATGAATCTTAAACATAATTGAACTCGGCTCTTGTGCAAGAGCCTATTTCCATTCCCACAGTTTGGCCTCATTCAGTGCCAGTGTATGTGACACCCACACTACACAGGATAAGCCAACAAAAAATGTAACTTTTGCTACATTGTGATGCATTGTGATGTCATTTGGCAAGGTACTGCATTGGCCAATCCAATACATGCACATCCTGGTAGATGACTTTAAACATAACTGCTGTATTTATTCTGTTTACCTTCCAAACATCCAGACAATAGATAAAATTGTTGTTACCAGAGTTACAAAATCATTTCTGTGAGTGAGTCTACACACTGTTGTGAAGTGTCTCACTGGTATATTAAAAAAACAGGCTCCCACTACCCAGCCCCCTGCAGTGTTTTAACACGGATGGACTTGGACACGTCATTAATCCTCCGTTTGAGAAGAAGAAGAAATGTACTTTAATTTATCACACACATAGTTAGTTGCACACACTACATGCACACACGCCATGCTTCCGTGAAATTATTTTCTCTGCATTTATCCCATCCTCGGTCTGTCGATCCTCCGCGGCAGACCAGGAGCGGTGGGGTGCCAGCTGCCAGCCGATGCTGACGCCAGCACCAGCGCCCAGGGACCAGTTCCTTTCCATCACCACTGGTCAGGTGGTGATCTTCTTGCATGTTTTTAGTGGGGGTTATTAAGGAGGAAACCCCGGGTGAACACGAGGAGAACATGCAAACTCATGCAAATTCCACACAGAAAGGCAGAATGCATATCAATACTTATGACTGCTCACCATTCACTTTCTCACTAACCATTCTTATGTGGAGGAACATTGTTGCTGTTGCCTTGTGATCTTACCCTTTGTTAATGATTGACTGGCTGTGCTTCAGCTTGTCTTTTCAAAGTCATTGCCGATGTGGCTGATATTAGGACTTGGTTTGTCAGATCAGGTGGGCACAGTTTGCATAAGAATGCGAGATTCTATCTGATGGAATCTGTACTGATTTGTTCATAAAACTACAGTAAAACACAGTGCATGAGTGCCATTAACTGAAGTTAACAAGGCTCATGCTCACAGTCATTAGTTGTGAACAGAAACAGACACGTTCACCAAAAACATTAGCACGTTCAGTGTATTCCCTCCATAACCACAATCACACACAAAAATACTCATCAGATCTGTAAATAAGTGCAATTTCACCAACTGTGTGACATCACCTTACATAATGTCACCCTTGAATTGATGTAGAAAAACATATGCTGGTCTGCAGTCTGTGTGAGGTGTGCGCATTCTCACCACACTATCTGTTTTTATACACACACGTGTGTGTGTCGGATATAGTGTATGCATGGTTTTTATTTGTGCTCACCTGGAGTGTGTACTTCTTTTATACAGAAAAGGAGATCTGTTTTAAGCTTCTGGTGGGTTTGAAATAAACTGACGAATATGAAGTTGGTAGTTTGCAATTAGTAGCAATAGTTGATATGGCCAAACACAAAAGACAAAAAAGAGCATCTGCACCAAAATCAGGGGTGAGTTTCTGTGGCTTCGTGTTTGTGTAGTAGTGGAAAGCATTAAGCTTTTTAATGTCCTTTGGTGGGACATTTTAGTTTCTCTCTGATTGTGTGTGTGCATAAAACATAAAACCATGGATTGTTAGTATGTATCCATACTGTATGTGCATGATAAGCGAAAGGAAGAGAAGGCGTGTGCCATAAAGGCGGGATGAAATTGTAAAGTCAGGAGTTTTATATTAAGTGTCAGAGTTTATTGCCAGGACTTTTTTCTCTTTTAATCAAGTTTATAATAAGTGTGCATCAGCAGCAATCCACAGAATATAATAGGGGTAAAGAGTAATGGAAGTTGAAACAGATGCAGTGGAGTGGTAATGTATGTGTCGTCTCACCCTGTTACAAGGACACAGACACTGCCTATTATATCCCCTCCCATGTTTATGTCTCTAAAGTGAATCTCAGGAGGAATGTACATCTGAACCCCCAAAGTCATCCCTCAAACAAAGGTACATAGATAAAATACACACACAGATACCATCACATGTTCTGGTGTAATGTAAATTAAATGTGTATATGGACACACAAACACTCAGCAAGTTGCAGTAGAGTATATACAGTATATACTATACATATATATACTTTCAACATTGGCAATGAAAGCCACATTATTGATTTATGAGATTTTTTTTTTTTTATGTACACATTATATGGATATAATGTATAATGAAGACAGTGGCTCGCTGAGTTGTTTCCCCGTATTCAGCGGTGGCCTAAAGCCAAGGTAAATGGTAAATGTGTCATTTTTACACTTTACACTGGCAAACTGCTCATGCACTCAGTCATTACAGAACTGTGTGGAAATGTGCTGGGCTTATTAGAGATGGAACGTGCTGTACAGTAGAGGTGTCACTGAGATCATGGTAGACAAATTCCACTCAAGAAAAATAAAGAGGACAGATGACGTTAGATGAAAGAAAGAAGATAAGGCCCTGATAATGAATGACATCAAAAACTCATAATTATGAGCCTTAAAGTCAATTAGTTAATTGGCCAAGTGTTTTAATGTGAGAATGATGGTGCATCAGTTCAAAGGGAAACTGAAAATCGATTAAGACAACACACAGCATAATCAGAAAACAAATTACGATTTATCATTTACCGATTAAGTCATACATTCTCTGTGAATGGGTCAGAGCCGAAAAGCTTCTTCCTGCTTGAGACACACACTTACACACAACACACAACACACACGCAGTGTGCCTCCAAAAAGCCGATCAGTCCCTAGCCCAGAACAGGGATCAATGTTGAGGTAATTTGTTTCAATCAATTAAACAGACATCTGCTTGAATTAGACTCCAATAGACTGCAAAAGGCCCAACCCCTTCCCAGCTGCCTGTGTATACGTGTGTGTATGTGCGCATGGATGTGTGTGTGTCCTTTGCATGTACACAAAAAGTAAGCAGATACCCAACCCACAAACAAATGGCTAAAAGGTAACATAACTTTGTAGCTTATCTCTTCATTTCCTCCTATTATACTTTCTTCCAAATATTTTAGCTCCAAAGATACAATGTTTTGGCATCTTTGCCGCTTGATTATCATTTATGTTACATCGAAAAAAACAGAAAACAAAAAACAAGTAAAAGATGGTTGTATTAGCCTGAGTATAATTTAATGCAATATTGTTCTCTGTACATCAAGTGATGTTGCTGACATCAGAACCTGTCCATTACTGCGTGATATGAAGAGAGAGGGTCTGCTCCCTTCAGATGAACATGCAGGATAATTGTTATGCAGTGAAGCTGTGAAGCAGAGGGAAGTAATTAAAGGAACAAGGCCACTGTGGAGGTGATGGTGGGCTACATCCCCCTCTGCTACGTCCCCATGACTTCTGTTTCCCCCTTCTCGCTGGACATTGCACACACAGACACGTGCAAAGAAACACACCCAAGCTCATACACACACTTTCTCACATACAGGTTTCCTTTACATTGACATCCTCATAATTACTGCAAGGGTTTACAGTCATGTTTTTAGTAATAAGTAATAACAAACATAAGTAATATTACAAAGTAATAACATTTATAATTTTACGACACAGTAATTGTTAGTTGACCAAAAAATGAGAAAACAGCATTTCCCATTCTAATTGCTTGTTCTAATGACAACACATATTGTACATTACCATTCACTATAGAACTAACAGTTTTTAATTTTTTCAAAATAGATTGTGGCTATAGAATATACAGTGTGTGTCCCAGTGCCTTTCATAATACAGCCCCCAGCTGAGAGTACATGCATCCATCTCCTACAGTATTTCAAAAATATATTGCCTCCAGAGGCATCTCATGGAAAATATAATGTAGAGTTTCAGTGATATATCTCATAAGATATAACGGGGAATATAATGCGTTCCTAGGCACATTGTTATTCCTATTACTGGTTATGAGAATAGTGAGTGAAGACTCTGAGAGAGTGGTTTCATATGCTGCAGACTCATTTAGTACTCACTCAGAGTACTTTTGTATAAAATTAAATAGTCATGACTTAGAAAAAAAAAAAATAATAATTTTGACAAAAAAAAAAGAAAACATATTCGCAATATTACTCTCAGAAGTGAGTCTAATCTGCTTCATCTGTACTGTGTGGTTGACATACCATTACTTTTTCCAGCCCAGCACACTTCAAACCAATGAGAAGGGCACATGAAAAACACACCAGTATAGAAATCTCTCATGTGAAGTAACCAAAACTATTCCAGATTATTTTGTGTTCTTGTAAGAATGGTCACTGACAGTGAGAAAGATATTCATCCACTCTAAAGTGGGTCTAAATGCTACTATTTCTACTGATCTGGTGTATGAGCATCCAAGGGATGCACTGCCTTTTTAGCCATTTTCATTGCCTTCACTCAGCAGGTCCAATACTTTGGTCCAAACTGAAATCTTTCTATTGGGTACTCCATACTATCGGGTGGATTGCCATGGAATTTGGTCGAAATGTTCATGAGCCCAACAGACTGAATTCTAATGACATTGGTGATCCTATTTTTAATCTACAGCCACCAACTGTTCAAAGTTCAAAAAATTGTGTATGGGATTTTGTGTGTTTGTGTATTGTTTGTTAGCTCTTCTTTTAAAGCTGAAATAAAAAGTATTCCTTATGAGCACCCAAGATGTATTAGTATGTTTGACACCGGCAGAACCAGCTTTCCTGTGGCTGAGTGTGATTTCTGTGTACATACTGTCCAAGCATCCAGCTGCTTTCCTATGTGCCTATGCTATGCCTATGCCTGTGCCTATGCTCACATCTTCTGTCTGTGTGGAGCCTCATGCATCCACCTCCCTTCCGTCTACTAGAGAGTGCACTAGAGTGCAATTGGGAGCAGCATGCAGGAGTAACAGAGTGTCAGGAAGTCAACTAGCCAGTCTGCTATAGCAGTGATACAGGAGGAGAAACATGAGTTAACAGCCAGCAAAGTGGTGAAAGCAGTGAGTCATTTATGGCCTGTCAGCCAATAAAATGAGCCAGTCAGTCAGGAAGTTTGTCAGTCAAATGTAGACTTAGTCATCAGGCTGCTCAGAAGGTGTGAAGAGGAAAACGGAGAGGCATAACTGTCAACATTGGGATTTAACCTAACCCCGACCTGGCCCACCACCCTCACCACTGTCTGCACACCACTTTCATTTAGACAAGGATACACACAGTGAATGCTAAAATCACCACTAGGTAACAAATTGCTTTAAAATATCAGAGCATGTACTCCAGGATCCTTGGTGAAAGTCCAGTGCTTGACCCATTCACCCACTATGATGTGCTCTCTATGCAGTCTTTGTCACTTTTTGCTCACTTGCAATGATGGTCCTGGAACAATATCAATTATGATGTTGTAGGAACAACACCAACAAGCTGATATCAGATAAATCTCAAATCAGTAGTTATGCCTGCCTTCATTTTTTTTTTTTTTTTTTCAGAAAGGTTAAAAATACAGGCAAACAAGAATGGCAAGAAACAAATGATCAGTAGACAAAGGATAAAAGAGAAAAGAGAAAAGAGAGTTAGATTGTAAAGAACACAAATTACAGAGAGAGACTCAGTCGGCAAAAGTAAATCTCCCAAACCCATAAAGAGTTATGCGTTGTGATCTATTCCACCGATCGTTGTGTGCTTTGAGATAATTGCTTCCATTTTGTTGCACAGAGACTATTACAGTATATGATAGCCGGACTACCATCTGTAACAGTGGGCTTTACACTGCAGCAGTAGTGCTGTATCAGCAGCAGGGCTACTGTAGAAACAGTAGGTATAGGTTTAGTGAACAGTGTGGGTGGGTTGTGTGTTGGCCGAGGGCTATTGTAGTTATGGTCTCCTTGAGTTGAATTGGGGCCTGCTAACAAACAATGAACCAGCAATGAACATTTTGATCTTTTCATGGGATTTGTTGACAATGAGAAAACTAGAGAATATCATCAGACTTCTCCTTTAAGCAGCTATTTATCGGTACAAAACAAAATCTGGCAATAGCAAAGTCACATCATCACATATATTTCATCAGATATTTTTGGTTTGTATTTGTTGCTATTTGCTGCTGATCAACTGGAGGTCACATTTTGTTCACTTCCATACTGACTACTCTTGTCACAGCAACATATACATTGCTGTTTGGAGTGCTGCATGTCAGTAATACTTGCAATGATAAGAATTGTAATTGCAAAAATAGCAGTAGCAGTTTCAGTGCTATGCATGCTGTGCAGTCAATTATACCACTATTGGATTGAAATCAATGCAGTGGTGCGCTTACTACTGTAAGATATTTAACAGACTGTTTAAGAAGGCCAGCTCTGTCCTGGGGTGCCCCTTCAACTGAGTGGAGGTGGTGGGAAAAAGGAGAATGATGGCTAAGCTATCATCAATGATGGAGAACATGTCCTTTCACTGTGCAGGACCCTCTGACAGCACTGGGCAGTTCCTTCAGTGACAGGCTGCTTCCTCCAGGCAGGTCCTTCCTTCCTGCTGCTGTCAGACATTACACTCAACATTGCTCCCAGTAGACCCCATACAACAAAAATGATAAATTCACTCGTGTAGGATCAATGTATGCTAAAATGCAATATCAGTGTTCGCTATTCGCACTGATATGAACTCAACCATTGTCTTGTTTTACTTATTATATTGTTAACTATGTATGATATCTATGTATAATCTCTCTTACTGTACCCACTTTGCTGCTGCAACACTGCAGATTTCTATCCAACACTAAAACTTTGAGTTCAGTGACAGTGTATGTAATAGGGTGTATGAATGCTGGTACTGATTCCTATAGTTCTTTAATTTCACAGAGGAAGCTTCATAAAGAAACAGAACCAAAATAAAAAATTCAGAAAGATAGAGGGGTTAACATGAAATATAGCCATCACATGAATTAAGGTGGTGTTATGTATGGTGAAAATGCTCTTGATTGCTTATATTATTTACAAAGTTGTGTCTCACATAATAGTATAGTGCATTCCATGTGTGTTGGACCATTTGAGTTTCTTTCATGTGTCTCCAGTGGTCAGTCTGTGGCTGGACACACAGCGAGAGAGGAGAGAGGGCTACTCTAAGCTTCATGAGGCCAGGTCATAGCGGTGGTAGGGAGAGATGAGAGATAAAGAGGGAGGAAGAAAGAGAAAGAGATACTCTTGTGGTTTGTTATGGGAACAATAAAGCTGCAGGGCAGCAGGCATTCAGGCCCACCACGAACTCCCTACAGGAGGAGAGGAGAGGACAGAGTGGAAAGAAAGAGTGGGGAGAGATAAAAGAAAATGAGCCAGATATCCTAAAAAAAATCTTTTACTAAAATCAATCTTTTACTCTACTTAAGTAAAAGTAGCAGTACCACAATGTAAAACTACTCCATTACAAGTTAAAGCTTTGAGCCATTATTAACTGTTTCATATACAATACATATGGTAGATTGCATCAAATTTTTTTGTATGTTAAGTCTTAGACTGCAAAGTAGTAACTAGCAATTAAATGAATGTAGTAGAGTAAAAAAACACAATGTCTGAAATGTAGTACAGTGGAAGTATAAAATAAAAATATGTCAAAGTTAGCATTTGCATTTTCACACATCTGTCTGCTGTGGCTAAAAGGACACTGATGAGAGCAGTGAGAACCTCGAAGCACTGTAAAGCTGAGGGCCACTGCCGAGTGGCGTGATGATTCTCTCTGAGTTTGGCACTACAATGGACTTCTTTCACTTTAGAGAGTCATTTGATCTATTTTGGCTCAGTGGTAACATTTAATTTCAGAAACATATTATTAATGTTGACAGACAGTTGATAAGACACTGAATAATAAGTCCACACTGGACTTTACACTCCATCTTATCCACAGTAAGCTGGGTTTTGCCTTCAAGCCAAAAGCTTTGTTGACTCACTTTAATCACACTTACCCATCTTTAAACAAGCAACCAAGATGCTGATCTGTCACAGATTCTAATCTAGATGGCTTTAACTAGCTCAGGCCTCTTTCCATCCCCATTGTCCCAAGTTAAAACAGAGAAGTTGTAATGAAACCTTTCACTCTCTGTGCACTTTTCAGGCTTAGAAAGAACGGGTGTCCCACTCGTTCACAATAGAAAGCATGTCAGCTGGGGCTATCTTTACGCCCGAGCTCTTTTCTGACTTAAATTGCATTGGATTTTTTTGTTCCACGACAGAGAGTATATCAAGCGCGCCTTTGTGGCCCTGCTGTGGCCTATAATGAATGCATGGCTAAAATACCTAAGTATGGTTCGTTAAGAGAGAGGATGGAGGGAGTGGGGTAAGAGGTGGAGAAGGGTGGGAGGAAGGTGGGGGGGGGGGCATTAGAGCGTGCTCGGAGTGAGCCACCTCCATAAGTAGAGAGGAGAGCAATAAAGAACGGTGAAGACAGGGGGCAGGTCTGCTGTGGTTTGGCAGCCACTGCATATGGATCATGACATCATTCCCTGACAAAATGAGATGATGCCTTCTCCACTTTAATATGGTTCAGTTAAAAAAATTCTCAAAAGAGTTCTTTTAAAAACCTGCACTTTTCAAATTGTTTCATTTAACTTCTGTGGTGCCCTTCATTCTCTTAATCCGATCTCCTTTCACTTGAGAAGCTGACGCTTTTCCCATCATTTCTCTCTGTCCGAGCTGTCTCCCTTTATCTCCTTTTGTTCTACTTCGCCAAGAAGTTAAGTGACAGCCCTGTGTGCAGGAGTTTGTGGTTGGCATTTTTTATATCCATATGTTAGTTTATGACCAGATAAT